>NC_056741.1:940023504-940106004 GCF_019279795.1 Protopterus annectens
TTGAAATAACATTCATTTTGGGATTTCTCTGAAGTACTGCAGTAAGACAACATTGGGGAGGTTTATATATATGTGGATCATCTCACAATAAAATTATGTGGTGCCTGCTAGGAAGTAGCTATAAATCTACAGTGTTGCAAGGCCGTTTATAGCAGTTTTATAGACCTGGGATCATTTCAGTATAAAATAGTTCATTGAGTTTGTCTGTAAAGACATTGCATTTTCCCTGACACAGAACACTTTCATATCAGAAGAATTATCACAAAATGAAATATCTATTTCATCAGCAGCTGTGTTTACAGGCAATATAACAGCACAGAAGGGCTTTCAAATCGTAGATCATTTATAAACCAGTTAGTTTACTGTTTGGAGCTGGTTTCAAATGTATTTTACTAAATTTATCCTTATAGATTGAAATCTGTTGTGTCCTTATAATGTTTTCATGATAAGAAAAGAAATGATGACAAGCATGTATATCACAATGTCTAATTCTATAATAATATCTAATTATTATTATTATATAATAATGTCTAATTAAAATATAATTCTCAATTTCGATTCATAAAAAGCAAAAGTTGCATCCAAAATACTAAATGTATATGGATAACTCCATCTTCACTAGCTACTAGCACTAGCAAGACATAGAAATATGCTTTGGTTGTGAATGTAAATGGACTAAGATTTAATTGGGTCTATATTATAAAATCAAACATTTAGGTTGTCAAACGCCTAAACGTCAACACCTAAACAGCGAAAGCTGAAAACCACGAACAACCACTTCCATGAATTTTTTCACAGGGAAAAAATCTGCTGTGCTGTTACCGGGAATTTGCCCTTTTCTCCAATGTAGAGCAATCTCAGAGTTGGTACATTTAGTTAGGAGGGGTCTGGGGGGGCACAGCCACCCACATCGGGGGTGTGGTGCGCGAACCCCCCCCCTCTTGATTAGGGTTTGAAAGTTTGTTTTCCTGTCTGTCGGCCAAGCAAATTTTTTCCCTGTGAAAAAATTCATGGAAGTGGCCGTCCGCGATTTTCAGCTTTTGCTGTTTAGGTGATAACGTTTAAGTGTTTGACAACCTAAACATTCAATTTTATAATGTAGACCTGATTTAATCTGTATCTAAAACTTTCCAAGGCTACCGACGCCCCTGCCTCATGCATAATTCTTTCTAAGGAAGGAGCTTCCCCAGGTTTTGGTTAGTCTCTGCTAATGTGGGGCAACAGCTAAAATGGTGCAACAAAAAAAGAACAATAGCAATGACAACAACCAGGACAACAGCAAAAGACAGTCTTCCTGACCTCGTCAGGACTGAGTTAGGGGAGGATTAATGGATATGTGTATGAAAATGGAGCTACCACTTTATATTTAGCTTTAGAATGAGTATTTAGTTTTTATATTTGAAATTAGGAGTACCAAGTTTTTCAACAATTAGGACATAATCCAAAGCTCATTGTCATGTGTGGTTACTCATGGAAAATTTCTCTAATAACTGCAGCTTCAAAAGATGACTGGACCTAGAAGTCCTATCCAGCTTATACTATTTGTCAAAGTATTTGGTGATGCCCACATAGCTGCTACAGAGGTATTATCAAGGGATACATTCCTGAAAAAGGCTTGTCAGGTAGCTACTTCTCTATTTTAATAGGCTATAGGTTAAGAGGGAAAATGTTTATTCTATTCCTAGTAACAGAATATGATGCAGTCATATAGCCACCTTGACAAAGCTACCTTAGAACACATTTTCCTTTTTGAAAATGTGAAGCATAAGTAAGAATATTTTCTGAGAGATTTAGTTCTTTTTAAGTAAAATGTATGCTGTCGGTGAACAGCCATGCAATACAACAGACATTCTTTGCTGGAAGTATTTGGAAAGAAAATATACAAGACCGGTTAAGGTTAATCTTGGTAATTACCTTGGGCATGACAAATGGATTTGTTCTCTTTGACACTATCTGTATGACACATAAGACTGGTTAGATAGAAATTCTTCTGCTGGAAGTAATGACAATCAGAAACAGTATTCCAAAACACATACTGTGTTGGGTGTGAGTTTAAATGGACTAAAGTTTAACATATCCAGCAGAAAATGATGGCCACAAGGAAAGATATGATTCTTGAAGGTATGATGTAAGAGAAAATTATCTCTTAAGAAAGTCTTACACTCCTTTATGAAAACAGGTAAAAAGAGTTAGCACCCTGTTTTACACTGAAATTGGCTGACAGGTGTACATCACAGGCTGAATAATAAACCATTGCAATCAATTTGCAATAGGTAGTCCAGTCCAGGTGGAAGAGGGACTGTAAATGGATCTAAACCACAGGCTATACATAAGGACAAAGTGGACCAGAAAGGGTAGGAATGATACCAGTAACGAAAGATGGAGTTCCCACACTATGATCAAAGAATCCCCTGATGGTGATGACAACAGTGCTGATGATGTCAATGTCAGTAGTGGAGTCTAAGTTGTTGGTTCAATACAGTGTTCTAAGAAAATAAAAAACATGGCAAACAGGCAGACAGAGTCCGAAAGACATTTAATACAAATGATAAAAGATGAGGTAGTCTATTAAGTGAATGAAAGCACTCACCTTTTATCATTTATATTAAATATCTTTCGGACTCTTGTCTGCCTGTTTGCTCTGTTTTTTATTTTCTTAGTTTTTTTGGTTGTTTAGTGTCAATATAGTGGTCTACAATTCCCCAGTCAAAACCATACTAGATGCCAAAGTCCTGAATGAGATCAATGCAGAATGCTATGATTTAATCATCAGTCTCATGAGAACCTGAGACTTTATTTGACCTGGAGAGAGAGCCACAGAGCAATGCTGAAAATGTTGGCAGTGCTGAGGGATTTCTAGCTGCCTCAGTGTTAGTAGAGTCACCACTTAGACAACATGTGCAAGAGCTAGAACAACTACCTACATTCTAATTCCAAAGCAGTACTCCTCTGAGACCTGATGGAACTGGAAGAAAAAGGTCTGGAGGAAACAAGTATTTCCTGTCTTCTGCATCTGAAACATGGCAACCATTATCAGTTCATGAAAGGCTTAGATAACAGGAGTTCTTTTTGAAACTACAAAGACAGGAAGCTTTACACCTCCGCATGCTGAAAAAATCAAGAAAGCATCCTTAGACCTCCCATTCTTGGGTGACGAACCTTGATAGAAGTCTTTAACACAATTTGCATCAACCTGGTCATACTTATACTTCCATACACTCTCACTTTCTTCAGATTTAGCCCGTTCATCCAAAGTTTTTTCCTAGGGCTAAGAGGAGTTAACCTCCAGAACAAACTCATGTGGCTAGAAAGGACCCAAATTTTCCTAATTCAAAAGATTATTGATCTAAAAAATACTAAACTACCAAGAGAGTCTTGAAGCCCTATCCCCAAACGTTGCCTCTTACAGACTCCTAGAAGGAGGTTGGTGTCTTGCATTCCATGCTATCGACCCTCCTTCCCTACTCAATCACTTGTACCTCATAAGACAAACAACTCCAACAAATACTAACTAAGGATCTAAACCTCTATCAACACATAAATAAAGTACATATAAGGCCTACATTTGTTATGCAGTGGTTACTGCATCTGTGGAACACATTGTCTTTGTATATTAAACACACTGACACCCTCACATATTTCAGAAAGAACCTGGAGGACTGGGTGCATATCCACAAAGTTGCCCCTGGTCTGACATATTTTATCCTTCTGGAAATGGGATGCATGTTATAAGGATTCATACTTGTACCTTCACTTGTAAATGGTCTTAACTTACTTGCCCTGTAACTCCTATGTTCATATTCTCATAAGAAAAGCATTTCTTTCTAAGCAAAGAAAATAATTATTAAATATTCTGTTATGGCAAAAGCTGTAATTTGAACATTCTCAAACCTACACGAGTCACTATGGTACAATGGTACAATGTAGTAGTAAAGCCATCTCTTCCTGAATGTTAGATACAATCCCAAAACGGGGCTGATGTTTTACATAAGATACAGACAACTGAATACAGTATAAATGTATGGATGAGTTTTTACTAGTGGCAAGTGATGCCCGTTTAATCTTCTTCTTCTTTCGGCTTTTCCCAGTTAGGGGTCACCACAGCGGATCATCTGTCCGCTCATGATTGGCAGTGGAGTTTTTACAGTGTCGAGTTGCCAGCCCAACCTTCCACAGAAGGCACACACATGCACACACTCACACCTAGGGCCAATTTAGAGTGTCCAATCCACCTACTGCATGTCTTTGGGATGTGAGAGGAAACCGGAGCACCCGGAGGAAACCGACATGACCACAGGGAGGACATGCAGACTCCGCACAGAAGGCACCCCAGCCGAGAATCGAACCGGAGAACCTCTTGCTGTGAATATGTAAAAATGAGGTCCCTTCTATGAAAACTGTTTTCATCATTTTTTAGCTGGATATGTGGGCAGAAGCCAAAGAATCTATGATGTCATTGACAAGAAGCAGTACAGGCAATCATTCAATCCACTCATTAGCACACAAGTATTCTGCATGAAAAATATTGAGATGAGAAAATAGACGTACAAACAGAACAGTTTTATTTTAATGCACATACTTGAACTCATGACATTTAAATTCAAAAGTCCATAGATTCAAAACAGGCACTCACATCTCACCTTACTGTAACTGAAGGTGATGAAAAAAAAACAGCAGAAGTCTTGAATTTGTAAGAAGCATTCACTCCTCGACCTCCAAATGTGGAAGGGCAAGCTTTGCCCATAACCCTCAAATTGCTATAAACTACATCTGAAGCATCACCACTGTGTGAATCTTGGCAAGATGCATTTTAATAGATGTATCTAATAATGAGCAGAATGTTCCCCGGAAAAACAAAATCTGGTTGTATTAAAACATTTGTTTTCTGGCAGTCAGGCTGCATTGATCAGTTTCTACATTCTTCTTCTGTTGAAAAAACAAAAGAGAGTCACAAAATGCCACAGGGAAAACAAGTGGCTTACATGCACAGCCTATACCTAGATTTTGACAAAATGTATGCAAAATAAAGTTGAGACTGTCCCTTAGTGAAGACTGGATGGAAATAAAGAACAAGTAAATAAGACAGGAGTTATAGTGCTTCTACATAATTCAGAAATAACACTGTTCAAAATGTTCTCTGAAGGCGTAAACACCCATCCTGCTTGTGAACTTCATGTATATTGTCTTGAATGTTACATGAACACATATTGCGATCAACAGGTGTTTTAGCTGCATTCATTATAAATTACAATCATAGTACTTGAACTAAAAGTGTACCTTGTATTCTCCATTTTTGAAAAAATAAGTATGGTGGTTATTAAGAAAAAAATATCTCTGACTGGCTTGATTCTCTGCACTCAGAAGCATTCTGCAGACAGCATCACCATAGATACCCTCATATACTAGTTCATCCCTTCAGTTTTTGGCAATCCATTGCTAGCTAAACCACCTTTATCAAATTTCAAAAGAAAACATCTTACAGCATACAATATTTACTTAAGTAATTTTTAAAATGATATATGACATACAGAAAAACACAAAGAAACAATGCATTCCTATTGAACTGCAATATATAACACAATGCTTTATTGTTCTAATTAAATAGCTTCTGTAATCATACAAATGCACACCTTAGGACTCCACTAATGGCAACCTCATTGCACAGTAGGGTCATCTCATTATCTGCATGCAGATTGCAAATAAATAAATGCATAAGAAAAAGATCATCCCATTTAATCTTGATGGAATTATTTCCATGCGGTATCTCATGATGTTCCATGTATTGGGATTTACAGATAAAACTACACAATATACAAGTGTTCTCTTCCCAGTATATTACATCACACTGATATATATATATATATATATATATATATATATATATATATATATATATATATATATATAAATCCACACACACAAACACACACACACACACACACACACACACATACATAAAGCAATCCTACAATGATAGGTACCATAAAATCCTCACTAAATATTTTACAGGCAAAAATATGCATGTGTGTAATATGATAGCACAACAGATAACTACACAGTGTTTCACAAAATGTATGTTGCAGGAGAAGATCCTGTTCTGTATATCAGAGATAATTTTGGTTTTGCCAGAACCAGTTTTGTTGTTTACCTTCTTCCCTATTCTCTGAGTTTTTATGACCAAACTCCTGACATCAGGAGTGCAGAGTGGGGTGCATGGGTGGTGTGCCCTAGCAAAAGCAATTATTTATGAGTGGTTGATATAGAAGTCAGTGTTGTTACTAGGGAGTATGATTTGCTATGGGGTTAGATGTTTTAGCATCAATTCATTGCCTTTCAACTACATGAGGTAGGATTAATTATAATAACTTCATGTACTCTTCATAATATTCCTATGTTCACCTCATTAGTCTGTGCTCCATATTCTTTTCTGTCTGAAGCTCAATATTTGTCCTCTGACCCTGTATTCTTACATAGTAATATGTTATTACAGACACTTAAACATTGAACATATACCCAGTATATCCTATGGTGAACTGGAATAAACAAGTAGCTCAGACATGGTTATAGATTACTGAATCCCAATGCATAGGCCCAAGCTGTATGTGAAACTTCTGAGTATGTATGTGTCACTCTTGATAACATTGATCACTGAGATGCATTACAATGCATGGATTCTGGTACAATGCAGCCAGCAGTGGCTGTTGAAAACTGAAAGCATTTTGAAGAGTCCTGTAATACTACGTTGCATGGGGCAGTCTGCACTGCTACCTTACAGTGCAATATAGACTGCTAAAGCAATGTAAAATTGTACAGGCGTACAGGATGAGTTAAGCAACATATACAGACCAATACTGCATATCATCTAGTTAGTATACATGTCACTGTGATTTAAGGGTGCACCCAAGGTTTTTGAAACTATAATCAGACTAAACTCTAGTAGATAGACCAAAAGGATAAAACAGAGAACTGAAAGTGGGATAAAAAAGTAGAAAACCTGAGGAATTTTCCCACAGATGTGGTATATAAGGAAGTTTAGGGTTACTAGAAAAGCCTGTGGCAGGATAAAAGGAAATAGAGTCTCCAAAGACGGCATCTTAAAAGATTGTACTTTTAGAACATTGCTGAGGTAGGACATGTATAGTATGGGCTTCCAAGTACCCTCCTACCTGGCAACCAGGAAAAGCCTTGAATAAAATCCTTTTCCTAGGCCTAGCAGTGGGACTGGTTTTATAGTCCCCTAGAAGAAAATGTTCTGGATGAGGGGAGGGATGGGGTTAGTCTGGCTTGGAGGAGGAGGATGAGAAGTTCTCTTCAAAGAGGGTAATTCCTCACAATACATTTCCTACCCATCTTAGATGACAGACAAGTCCAATTTATCTGTAAGTGATGAATTTCCAAACTAGGAGGGACAGAGTGAGTAGTCAGGGGGGTACTTGAACCAAGGATTGAGGGCAGAGGCAGTAGACAGTCAGGCAGATGCTGGGTTATCTGAAGAAAGCACTTTTCCAGGTTTTGATTCTAAGGGAGTTTTTCTCTCAAATATTTTCCTGGGCTGTATTCTGCTTTTCTGGAGAGGTTTTTGCTGTCTACAAACAAAAGATGTGGGCATGGAAGGATGATTTATTTGATATACATTAGAATGGATGTCAGAAAAATTTGTTTGAAATTCTTGCATTATTTTCTGTTTTTCTGCAATGTTTTGAAAGGTTCAGCCACACTACAACAAAACAAAAGATCCATATGAAGGGGGCAATCCACTAGTTTGGCCTTGATATCCTCAGGGAGGGACTGAAGGCAAAGCCAGGGAGATCTGTTGATAACAGATACAGTGGTGCAGCCCTGGAGGAAGCCTCTGTAGCACAATAGCTGCATATAATGGAATGTCTGGCTACCTGAGCAGCCTAATTGAACATAGACATGGCCTGCGCCTTATGCTTTGAATCATCTAAATTAGCCAAAGTTTTATTTAAAACCATAAACTAGATAAAAGGTATTTTGTCTCTGTGTTTAATAATTTAGGTTCCTAAAAGCCAAGGTGGCAGAGGTGTACACCTTTTTATCATACCTTTCCATGGCCCTACTATATTTATCTGATGGCAACACATTAACTGAAGGTAGAATCTTGGCGGGCTTATCAGTAGATAGACTACTGAAGGGTCTGTCATAGGGTTATTGTACAGAAACTCCATATCTTCAGGGACCTTGAATACCTATCAGTTTTTTGGGTGCTGGATGCTGTGAATCTGGGCAGTGTCAAAGTGGATGCAAAGGCATTCAGTAAGCCTTCGAAGACTGGAGGTATAGGTGTTGGTTTTGAAGCCCCTACCTCAATCAAATCATAGCATTTTTTCTATACATCAATGACTTCTCTGGTCTTCCATTCAAAATCTCACATCATCCTAGTGATAGTATCCCCAAAGGAAATTTCTTATAGGCATGAGTCCGGGGACTAGGTGTATTCATCAGTTGAAGCAAGCTATTTAGGTGAATGAATCTGAGAGGAGTATGCTAAAAATCCTCCTGTGAATAGGATTCCTCCACTTCCTATGGAGTCATGCTGCTTCTTCAGAAGAGGTGGGCTTCTGAAAGAGTAGAAAGGAAAGAAGGAGGCTTCAAAGATAGAATGGCATTGTGAAAAAATAAGCAATTCCTTCTCCTGAGATGTTTGAGTGAGAGGAATGTGTTTGTTGTTTTTTTGTTGTTTCTTTTTCTTTGTCAGGACATCCACGCTAACAAACCTAGATGGTTCATAACCTTGATGGACCTGAGTTAGGGTGCCAGGTAACTTTTCGCTTGCTACAATTTGAGATATGCCTGCTGACCTCTTGGAGATGACCATCCTAGAGTCCCCCTTCTCTGCCATTGCAGTAGGCTCAGACTCATAAGATGTGTGGGTAGCAGACACCGTACCAGGCTCCAGTGTGGTCGCTGTAGTGGGCATCTGAGAAGGAGTCAGACTTACCATGGATTCCTGCTGCATCTCAGCAGGAACATTTGAATCAAACTGGGCAGCTGAAGATTCAGGCTTTAGTTTCTTGAACTTATTTTTTGGAGTAAGCAGTATGTTCAGTGCCAAGGGTTCTGTGATCTTGATTTGCATGATGCAGTTCAGACACCGGATCTCTAAATAAGTATTATTTAAGAGAGGCTCTGATTCTGAGGGTTTTTTGGAAACACAACTAGCAAATTTTACAATTTCTGTAATCATGATCTGCTCCCAAACAAAATGAACACTGGGAATGGAGTTCTTTAGGAGGAATCTGTCTTTCACAGTTGCACTTCCTCATCTTAGCTGACATAAACATATCTTATGTTAAAAAAAGGATAAAAATGGTTCCCCAATTGGGTATTTATCTGAGTAAGTATAGGCAGTAGTAGTATCTGCAATGACAAAACTGTGTTCAGACTGATGGGAGCGAAGTTCCTGGACTTTGACTGATGGCAAAAGAGTCTGAGGATCTTAGGCTCCATACTTCTGCTTATGTACAACTATACCTGTCAGATTAAGTCATAAGCTAGACATCTGGTGCATCGGAAAGGTTTTAGCTTTAGTACGCTGGCTGGATATCTGGTTACTTCGGCAGGATAACCCATCAGTACAGGAATATTACAACAATGATCCAAGGAAGGACATCAAACAATTATTTTACTCTAAACCATTTAGGGGTGTGGCTGTAGTTATGATGTCTAGAAGCATGTTACTACATAGAAATGCAGTGCCTAATGAAGGCAGGCTATTTATCATATGCTCAGCTGAAGCTTTTCATGCTCCAGATTCTCAGGTAATATGCCTGCAGAACAATCCTGAGCTCCCAGTCTGCAAAGGTAGAAAAGCTGTTGCCAGTGAAAGACCTGCTCATTTCCCATTCAGCCTTAATACTTTGGAAATAAATGCATAAATCTGAGTTATATGCACTACAGATGCTAGGGAAGTATTCAGTCTTGGTTATAAGACTGATATTTTATACTAAAAGTTGTTAGCTAATATAACTCAACAGCAATGCTGTAGTTTATCATGTTGATGCCTTAATGAATAGATAACCACAAAATAATCAGTCAATAGTGTTCTTACGATTCATTCAAAATTATTCTCCAATCAGTAAACAGACAAAATATATTAGTATTTAAATTGTGAAGAACAGCAGCCATGCATTATTCAAAAAAAATGACACTTGTAAGGTAAAAACCTGCTTAAGGTTCAAAAACTATGTAAAAGTCAGATGAAAATAAACAAAGAAATATCTGAGATGCATATCTATACCAGAAAGTAAATCCTGTACTTCTAAGTCATGAATGGTACAATGTGCAGGAAGGGGAATGAGTCTGTGCATGTCTAGGGAAACAGATACCGGTAGAGGATTTTAGGGTGATTAGTGAGTGGTGATCTGTGCTATAAAATGAGGTAAACTTGCTTTATATCTAGCTTTTGTTAGACGTTCTACAGGTTTATGTGTCAAGGCATGTTAGGATGATCAAGTTAAAAAGTAAGATTTGTACAGCAATACTATGATACTCATGGCAGAGAAATTAAAATAATTTTACTTCTTTAATTTATTTTTGAAAACCTGGTGATCTGAGATATTTTCTAGCTCTAGGTTGCTTCTGGGTGGAAAGTACTACATGGAATAAGGAAGCAAACGTTCTTTTTCAAACCGTGTGAATCTGAGCTTAAGACACCATACAGAAATTGCTCCAGTGACAATGGGGCTGCATTGTTTTAGAAGTAGATAACAGCATACTCATAAGGGATTGCAAAGGTTAGTCTTGGAAGTAGGGATGTCAGGAAATAGGCGTAGGAAAAAAAGTCTTTTGATACTTCTGAAGACGTAGGAGTAGTATTACATGGAGCAGTTAAAGTAATAGGTAACCATATCTGTCTCACTGTCACCTGAATAGTATTATTATTATTATTATTATTATTATTATCATTATGCTTTTGTTTGTGTGTTGTTTGAAATTGTAAAGGTGGCTAAGAGAAGTGTTTAGAGAACTTGGCCATCTTTGGAAAGGTAGTACTGAGATTGCTTAGCGAGCACCACAGTGAGCTTCTGACAGACCTTTTGCTGTTGATTAACTTGTGTGGCAGTTGTGTTGATGCTTCATCATTAGGAGAGAGTCAGATCAAGCTAAGTTCCTAAATGTCTGACTTAAGTAGGACTTTACTGTTAGCATCTGTAATGGAGAGCCTGGAATTAACCTTCAATATTTAGCTGTTCCTAATAACTTTGGTTTGTTTTATGAAGAGGTGAAGTATTAGTATTATTGGGGAATGAATAGATAGTATTATTGTAGTCATTCATGAGCAGCATTTGCATGGTTTAGGTGTTTACATTGTTTGAGAGCATGATGGGGCTGTCAGCACATAGGAGAGCTCAAGGTCATTTAAGGGAACACTGTGAAAAGAAGGCTAATAAAAAGCCTTGTGAGACATCCATTGAGAGGTAGCCTTCAGAGAAAGTTTTGTCAATCCTTACAGGAAATGATGTCTTCTTTAAGACAGCTCTGGAAACAGCTGCATGTTGCAAGAACAGTAGGGGCACCACTGCTGTAATACCCTAGGAGCTTGGAGTTACTGACATTGTCCAAGTGTTTTTTCCCTTGTGATTGTAGTGACACTCCAGAGCATTGTAATGGTGATTTATGTAGCTCTGAATCTAAGCTGTGTGTGATATAATGTGCCATGTTTTTCTACATATTCTAACAGTGGATAACATTTAATTTTTTCTAAGGTTTGAGGATGTGTAAGTGTAAGATAACTCAGAATTCTTCCAGGTTTGCTAGGTTAGAGAGTTTTGTTGAGGGATGTATAACAGCACTTAAAAGGGAACAAATACATTGATGCTAATTTGAGACTGGCTGACAATATGCATAACTAATTTAAAAGGGCACGATGAGATAACACTAACACAGCAGGGGTGGAAGCTAATGGTCCCAGGATACAGTGACTTCATTTGTTTTGTAGTGCTTTTTAGAAAGTAAAACGCAGTGCAAAGCTATGGGCTTGGAAAGTACAGTTTTGCAAGAACTTACCATAACAGCAGATGTCCAACTGATCACTGTTGCATTATTCAAGACAGATGGGTTATCACCACTGATTTCCAGCTGGGGTACCAAAGCCTAAACCAAACTATACATGTCTGACATATGACCTCAACCTGAGAACATACAGGTAAATAAGCAAACATATGAGCTCAAATCCTCAGATTACCTCCAATCCAGAAGCCTGAAGACATCTGGGAATAAGTGGTCAACTAGGAAGGGAAACAACAGGAGACAAGAAGGGTCCCCCTTAGTCCTGGAGGCTGCCATACAGGGCAACAGACTAAAAATAGAAGGATACAGATGAAAAGAAGGGAAAGGTGGGTAGGAATTCTTACACAAATGTACTATGTCCTGATTGAAATCACTACTGCAGTATTCCAAACAGATGGGTGATTCACAAAGCTCAAGGAAGTGAATGGGTGGATAGCTGAGAAGTGTGAGAACTGTCTAAGAGGCCAGAAATGACTGACCTGGTGATAGCAGCCCTGGATTTGGAAAAGGCATCTTCTCTGCAGTGCTTAGTGAAAGTATGTGCTAATGACCAGGTAGCTGCTTCCAGCATTCTTTTGGAATCTACCCCTTGTAGAAAGCTCCAAAAGAAGTCAATACTCTAGTAAAAAGGACCTTTGGGAAAGATAGCAAGGATTTGCTATATTAAGTATAGAAAATAAAAATCCACCTAGAAATCCACCTAGCAAAAGTCTGCTTAGATACTGGCTAGCACAGCTTAGGGTTCATAAAAAAAAAAAAAAACAGTCTGTGCGATTTGCGAATATACTTGTCCAGGTAAAACCTAAGCTGTATGTCTGCATCCAGGGAATGTAGACTTCTTTCTCTCCTGTTCTTTGGGTTGGGAAAGAAGTTACTCAGGTTGATAGCCTGATTGAGGGACATTTCATTTACCACTTTAGGCATGAAAGTGGGACTTACCCTTAGGGACACTCTGTCCATATGGAAAATGAAGGGGGAGTTGCCATGAAAAACTTGAAGTTCTGAGACCTGTGTAGCAAGTGACAGCTACCAGGTGCAGAATTTTAGGGAGAAGGAGGCAGATGGCTCAAAGGGAGGTAGAGTGAGTTTTTCCAGCACATAGTTGTGATTTCAAGGGTTTTCTCAGTGACTTCAAATGCTGGGCTCCCTTTCAAAAAGGTTTCACCTCAAGCCTGGACATAACAGGAGGATTAAGGGGAAGACAGGCTGAGATGGCTGAAAGGTGGGCTTTAACAGATGAGTATGCCAGACTGCCTTTCATGAACTCATACAAATAAGATAAAACAACAGAAACCTCATATTCTATAGGATTCAATTTTTTAGCTTGACACCAATTTGAAAATCACTTCCATTGAGCTATGTAGGATTTTCATATTGGGGATCTCCTTGCCTTCTGGAAAACTTGAAGCACATCCGAAGAAAATTGGTGTCTGAAAGGGATCATAATCCTATTGTCCATAGTGTTATGTTGAGTGATGATAGGCTGGGATGAAGTACTGAGACCTTCTGCTGTGTGATCAGGTCCACTTTTTGAGGAAGCTTGTGATGACTTCCCCTGGCTAAAAAGACAGAGAAGGGGAATGAATGCTAGGGTTGCCACCTTTTCAAATGGCCAAAGTGGGACATTTTCGGGACAAACATCAGATTTTACAGGCCGACACATACCCACGGTCAGTACAAAGGATAGAACTTAAATTTTGTGCCTACATAACAGCTTATTATTGTAGCATTTTAGTTGCTTATTCTGTTTCTTATAACATTTAGGTATTTTAGATACAGAATAACTGTGTTATGCAACTATTACATACAATAGAGGACATAATTATGTCCTACAATCTCAGGACATTTGCCATTTTTTATATTTTTTGTCAGGATACAACTGCCCAAAGAGGGACTGTCCCTCGCAAAGTGGGACAGGTGGTAACCCTAATCAATGCTACCTTAACTAAAACAGAATCACCAGTAGAATTCTTGTTTTTTTTTCTTTTTGATTTTTAGTAAGACTTTTGGTAGCAGAGGGAATGGAGGAAAGGAGTAAAGAAACTTTCCTGTACACTGGAAAGATAAAGCGTCTGTCCTCCAAGTGTGGGTGCAAGGAACCCTTGTACAGAAAAGAGTGAACTGTCTGTTGCTCTCTGAAGGAAATAATTCAATTTGTGGTGTACCTCACTTATGGACTATGTCTAGGAGGACCTGTTTGTTGAGGATCCATTTTTGGGTGGTCTTCAATGGATCTGTTGAGGGAGTCTGCCAGGACACTGTTCTGGGAGGGCATGTAAACTTATTGAAGGGACATGTTTTCCTTTTAAGGGCAAGACAAAAGAACAACAGTGACAAAGAGTCACCCTGAAATATCCCTCTTTGAATTGTTATCCTTGGGATAATAATTTGTCCTTTATCATAACTTAGCTGCAAAGTGTCATGGACAGTATAAAGTAACTGATCGATGTAGGGTACATTTTGTACATCTTTAAGCATAAATGTGGGGTGTTATCAAATGCTTTTTTGTAAACTATCTATTGCATACTTATATTCTTCCCCATTTTACATTTTTCAATTATGACTTTATTTAACAATAAATGATCATTTGTTCCACGTGAATTTCTTTTCTTGCCCTTTTGTTCTATTTCCCTGATTGAGTTTTCTTCTAAATGACTATGAACTCTGTCAGCTTCAGTTCCAGTATATATTTTATACATCATCAGCTGGCAAGTTATTGGTCTCTTGTTTACCCCACCTGTCCCTGGCCCTCTCTCCTTGTCTGAGGGTAAGACACTGGCATTTAGAAAGCTTATCTGAGGTTAAGGAGACAGCAGAAGGCAACCAAGCACAGCTAAAATACATCTGTTTATTAAAATGGTAAGCGCTTTCATGCAGAACAAATAAAAACTAAAAACAGAACCATTTATATAGTACAATAAACAACTAATTAGAAACATCTGAGGCAGCCTTTATCTACTCGGTAGGTTTATTATTGGTATTGAGATAGCAGAAGGGTCGGCTACATGATTCATAAATAAAAACTTAAGTTTATCTGGGACTTTGTAGAATCTTTCATGTCCCTTGGGCCTGGAGGCTGTGAGTCTGGATTAAAGGATATAGATGCAAAAGCATCAAGAAAGATGTCTAGGAATGGAGGAACAGGGGAAGGTATTGGAGTGTCCACTTCTAAAAGACTTTAGTACTTTTCCTGGACATAAGAGATTTGCTTAGACTCCCACTCAAAATGTTCATCATATTGACAATAGTCACTCCAAATTATGTCCCTTACACAAGGGAATTAGGGGAGTCAGTGACAGAGATGGTGCCCTTATTGTCAAAGGGCACCTCTCCAGGTGAATGAATTTAAGAGAAGTATGCCAAGAAATAATCATCTGAGTCTGAAGCCTCCTCCTCATCCTCAGAGGAAGTCTCCACAATAATCTTCTGATTGAATGGAAGAACTGAAGAAGAAGGAGGTTTAAGAGCCATAATGGCCAAGAAAAGCTCCTGAGAAAAAGTCTTTCCACTCCATCTCCCCAGAAGCTTGGGGGAGGGGACACAGTCTTCTGCCATTTTTTCTTAGGGGTGACATCCACATGGACTGAGCATGAGGGGTCTGTCACCTGATGTACTTCTATCCATGACCCTGGGATCTCTTTCCATACTAAAATCTGAGGGATACCGTCTGGGCCCTTTGAGATAACAATTAGCAGTTCCCCCTTCTCCTTAGCAGTAGCAGTCAGTTCAAACATGTGGTCCTTAGTCACTGTACGGTCGTCCACCTGGGTCATGGTCAAGGGCCACTGAGGAAGAGCTGGGTATTCTGCTGGTTCTGAAACCTCAGGCAGTATGTTTGAATCTGAATGGCCAGAGTGAACATCAGACCTAGACCTCCTGACTTTGTTTTTGTAGCTGACAGCACATCAGACGTGGAGTGGTCTGCCATCTTAGACTGGGCCACCCACTTCAGGAGTTGAGTACATGTATGAATGACTAGCATATGGAACAAGATCTATAGTCATGCTCTGCATCAAAGCAGAAAAGAAATTGGGAATGCAGGTCTTTGTAGGGTAACTGCCTACCGCACTCATACTTCTCCCTCTTTGCTGACATCTAACAAAATCACAGATAAACAGAATAAACAAGAAAAGAAGGTTCCCCGATGGGGCAGTTATCTGAATCTGATGAGGCTTATGCTACAAATGACTATTAGAAGATCAGACTGATGGGTTAAGACTTGTGTTCTGGCTGGTGGTGAGATACTTACTCTTCAGATTTTTCCTGCATCCTTTCAAAACATGCTAACTGGCCATAAATGTACTGTAATAAATGTACACATGCACATATGTCCAGTTACATACACCTATGCTTTTGGGCTGAGATCATACATCCGACGTGACATATAGAAAATTTAGGCTTTGGTACCCCTGGCAAGACATCAGTGTTAATAACCCATCTGTATTGAATACTGCAGCAGAGATTTCAGTCAGGACGTCAGCCTGATGGATATGTGTTGAATGAGATAGGAGTAGAGGTGGCAGTAAAGTTCAGGAATTCGTGAAGGAAACCTTTAAAGACTTTGGCAATGTCAAGTAGCTTGGTAGGTGAAACTGGGTGAATAAGCAGGGGATGTTATTTTTGACAGATAAGCCTGGTGTGTGTTATTTATTTGCAGAATATTTTGTGATAACCAAGCAGACCATTCTGTCTGCATTTCACACAGTTAGACTTAGATAAGGGTGAAAGTAGGCTGGGTCAGATAATTCTTACATGCATGCACAGAAGTAACTGTGACCTCAACGACATCTAGATAAGGATGGCATTTGTTCTGGCTCTAATTCTGCCTTCATGGCCATCCTTTGTACTCCTCCCATGTGTGCTTGTACCCACAAACACATCCTGAGGTCTAGCTTGGAATCACCAGACACAAATTTCCTGGTCCTGTGACCACACTAATAACATGCAAACCTCCACTGGATGGAAGGTGGCTGGTCTACCTGAGACCACCATTTGTCTCCCTTCCACAAAAGAAAGCCAGAAAATGACCCTCATTCCCATCTTCCATTGCCAGGCTCTTTCTGGGCCCTAGGTACTATTCAGAATCAAGGAAGCTGGATCACAGCCAGGGCTTTACTGAACCACAGATCCAAGATTACTTTGATTCTAATTCTGCCTACTTTAAGTATTGTTTAAATGTTAAGTTGCTGTTTGCATCTGTCAAAAGTACCATCCAACAGTCTAGCATCCAGCTCGTATGATGACCCCCTAGCATCTCAAAAAGTAATACTTTAGATATAATACAATCAGGACCATTCTTAGGTGCAAAGGACTCCATTGCACCCTTGCTGCCCATTGCCCCCATCATCCCCAGTGACACTCTGGATAACACACTGTTCTGGTTTATTTAACCCATACATTACATTTTTTTTTTTTTTTTTTTACAATTTTTCTTATTCTTCAAATTTTCCCTCTATTTTTTCAAACCAAAATAACCGGCCATGACTGTAATATAATTACTGTAAAGGAAATAATGGAATTAAGACAGGTTTCTGGGTGCTACTACGCCCCAAGACGCTATGTAGTTCTACATGCTCTAATGTTCATTTTACAGATTTTTTTTAACCTTTCTATTTACTGATGGACTGAATAAAATCATGTGTAAGGAAAAAAAATTCAGTCTTATATTTCACTTTCAAGTAAGAAAGGAGTTGCATCCAAAGTTGAATATTCACAGCCAACAAAATAGTAGTTCCCAATAAACTGAGATGATAGTGTTTGTAAGGATATATTAATCAGATTTCGGAAAAGTGCCTGACTCACTTCTGCTACTCCAAAAAAAGATGGTCACCTTCTGTGTACCCATCTGCTGTTAAATTGGAATGAAAGTGAAAGACTAAATAGCCACAGTCATATCTTTCAAGTTGTTGCTCTCATACACATACACAGCATGTATCTTCACCTCACCCCACAGATAGATAGCTTCTGTGTATCCCCTATTGTAGGACTGGGATGAATGTAAAAGAACAAATTGTTACAGTCGTATATTTCAAATGGTGGATGTCATGCCTATATATGGCATGTCTCTAAAACACTACCACCAAAAGACTGCCATCTTCTACGTACCTCTCTAATGTTTGACAGATTGACACTATTTCAACTTTCTGATATATTCACACAGAATGCCTCCTTAATTCTGCAACCAGAAGACTGCCACTTGGATTCACATTTAATGCTTAGTTGTGTTGAAGAGTGAAAACAATAATTATCATTGTAATGTATTCCAACTTATTGCTTCTAGGTGATACACTACTCCTGGACAAGCTATAGTGACCTTGATTGTACACCTCTGAGGTATGACTGTGAGGAAGGTTAAAGAAAGAATAACCACAGTGGCCCAGACAGTACACAATTTGTTGCATCCTTCTTTGCACATCTCTGAGGACTGCTTGTAATGAAAGTTAAGGAAAGAATAACTACACAGTTAAATTCCCCACTCATGTTATATGACTTTGAAAATGAGCATACCTCTGAGGTTTGATTGTAAGAAAATTTAAAGAAAAAATTACTGCAGTGTCCCCATCACAGCAAGTCAAAATGATCATAGAACCATAAAATGATATCCTGCCTTTTGCTTTTACCCAATGACACCCCCAGAATGGATAACTACATCTGATGTTTACCTCCAATGTGTAATCAGTAGAAAGCAGCAGAAATAATGCCCACAGTAATGTGCTTCACCTGTTGTTACAGCTTGCAAACCATGATCACTGTTAATATAAAGAATGAAATCCTTTTGTGGGCAGTGTACAATATTACTAGTCAAATACCCATAATATCAAGTTACTGATAGGATAACAAGAGCCTGAGAAGGTTGTGGATGCTGTGACATTAGGAAGTGCCAGAATAAATGTGTGAGACCAGAAACTTCTGTAACTTGTTTAAACAATGTACCTGCTATAATCCAGACTGTTATGAGTAAGCTACACACTGACCACAACATTATATTACTCCATTGTTTAAAATGTGTGGGCTTTTTGGTCCATGAGATTGTCTGATTCTTTGCCTTGATCATGGATGGGACAGAACAGAAATCCTGTGTTATCAGTTGTCAGGTGTGCAGAATATATGAGAAAATTTGTTACAGCCATGGCTGGTTTGATTAGGGGTGCTAAGCAGCCTTACAGTATGTCTGTAAGATTAAATACATGGATACACAGACAGATAGATAGATAGATAGGTAGACAGGTAGATAGATAGATAGATAGATAGATAGATAGATAGATAGATAGATAGATAGATAGATAGATAGACAGGTAGATAGATAGATAGATAGATAGATAGATAGATAGATAGATAGATAGATAGATAGATAGATAGATAGATAGATAGAATGCAGAAAATCTTCCCTGGCTGCATGGCCACCTTGGTAAATGCTAAGTTCAGAGGCATTATTTTTTTGCATTAACTTTGAGAAGATTTTTGGTCTTCATCTTTGAACTGAAGGTGAGGGGAGGATCAGATCAGGGAACTGCAAGAGATGCTATATAACCTTTAGTTTACCTGTGCTAAGACTGGCCAGGAACACAATCAACACAATTTAATACTATTATATGTGCCCATTTTGGAGAATAGCTAGACTGACTGCCATTAGGTGCAATACTGAAGTACTTTTTGGTCCTTATTAACTTAGCTGCTAGGTTTAGAAGTAATTATTATTTTCATGCAAAGTCTGCAAAAGCAATCAATGTGATTTTGCTCTCTATTTTCATCTCTTAGTCATGAGAAAGTGACAGTAAAATGACTAACAAATGAATAGCAAAACAAGTGAGTAGTGAGTAAAAAATGCTATATATGCTCCATTTATTGAAGTAGATTACTACTGAGAAAGACCCAGAAAATGAGCAGGGTTTGGATGAACAGTAGAAGCTGATGCCTCATTATATACATACATTTTAGTTGCCATGTAATGAACATACCATCAGAGCTACATCATGGCCAAATGGGGCTCTAGGCAAGGGAATGGACCAGCCTCCCTCCCTGCAGCTTCCCAGTGTCCCATTATTTGTCTCTCTCTCCCCATTTACCACACTCATGTTCAAATCTGTCAGTGTGCACATTATGTTCTTCTTTACTTTACAATAACTACGATAATTTGGATTTAATTTAATACTTTTATTTCAAATTTCATAGCAAAAACAGCAATGGCCATTTGCCAACAAAACAATCTTACATTATAAACACATTTAGCATGAGCAGAAGTAAAATTTTCTTCCCAGGAAACTCACATCCAATGAAAATTCATCTGACCAGTGGCAGAGTAAGTATACCTTGGGTCTTGGGCTATTTTTAAACTACAGGCTTCTGCACACATTTTTAGGACTATGCATAAATGCATTATTTATTTGATTAATCTTCCTGATTGCTTAAATTACATTTCTAGCTTAATACAGTGATATTTGTTAGACTGTGTTTTAAATCTGTAGTCTTCAACATTTTTCCAGTAGGCAGTGAAATAAATTGTATGAATCAATATATATATTATTTATCCTTTTTTTGACCAGGTTAATGCCACTAGGCTAGCAGTGTCTTTTCAAGGGAAGCCGGAGGGTAACCAGAAGTGGTATTTACATCACAAGGAAAAATGTGGCCATGGCTTCTGGGAATGTCCCCTGTTTTGGAGAGTTTTTGTTCCATTTCTAGTGTAGTGTCAGCTGGGGAAAAAACACTCAAGGAGATCCAAGATGGCAGATAGCACAGAGGTGAACACTGGTACGGTGTTTGAAGCTGAACAAGATTCTGAGGAGCTGTTTCAGGATTATTTGTTTGTTTCATCAGAAGCAAATGTTCAAAACAATCATGGATGTGTTATTATATCACTCCATTCTGTTGGGTGGCAGGATGATATTTTGCATGAATCGTTCTTGAAGAATCATCCAGAGAGTGTAAAAGATGTTTCATGGAGTGAAATTATGGACAAAATTAAATGAGAAGAATCAGAAGATAAAGAAGATTGCCAGACAAACAAATCATATGCTGAGACTGTTAAATAAACCACAGGGAAAGTGATGGTAGATGAACAGAGGAAAGGAAATATCAAAAATCAAAGGACATTTACGAAGAGGATTCAGAATAAAGAAGAAAATAAAATGTATAGCTATGACATTTGGAGTAGTTTAATGGTCCTACTGTAAGTGAAGGCTTTGGAGGTAAAAGCTTTCATTCTTATTTGTAAAGAGACATTTTGTAACATTATTTTTTACTCCGGTTCTCTTCTAGAAAGTGTTTTGAGGAGTATGAAACTAAAAAGAAGTGTAATCCATGGAATTCTTATGTGGACAAAGCATTTCACAGAGAAACAAAAAAGAAAATGCATGTTCAGTTTTGCAATTAAGTTGAAAAAGAATTTAAAGAAACCTTTAAACAAACTTTTTAAAGAAGTTATGGTCATTAGCAAGGTCTATAATAACAGAAGATTATGGACTGGGGGATGGGACTGCCGTATTGTATTCAAAACAGAGAAAGAAAAAAATGTTCATGTCCCCAGTATGATAACTGTAGAGGGTAACAGAGGTGTTGTAAAATACTGGGGGCACCTAAAAGCATGCTTTGTCTGTTGAAAAGATGATCATTTCATAAGTAACTATGATAAGAGGAACTGTTATATTTGTGGGGAAACAGGTCATAATGCAAACAAAAGTTTGAACTGAAATGTTACAAATATAACAAACATTGGAATTTATGGGTGGATTGTAATCTAGAAGAAAATGATGAAGATTAAGAAATCAAAAGTGAGGACAGTATAGAAACAGAAGAAACAGAAGAAACAGTCCCAATAAAAAAAAATAAAGAGGAAGTAGAAGTGAGGACAGTATAGAAACAGAAGAAATAGTCCCAATAAAAAGAAATAAAGAGGAAGAAGGGAAGCAAGACCAGGGTTAAAATAAAGATAAACCCTGCGATTCATTAAGGCTTACACTAAGTGTACACTGCTCTGAGTGAACAGACAACACAAGCATAACTCACACCTTCTTCCTCCTAATTTTAGTTTTCCTACTGATTTTCTTGCAGCTTTAAATACTGAGGGGAATTCATAAAGGTTAATACAGCATGTAAACTACATGCACTTTTAATGCAATCTTTCTGAGTGACTAGAAAGCACAAAAACTGTGGTAGGGGTCTTCTTGAATATGGATTGTATACATTTAGTATATACTTAGAGTATACTTAATGTAGGTGTTAATGAATCCATTGATTAAAATGAAATGAAGACAATATAGAAGGACGTTCTGAAATAAGTGATGAGGAAGACATAAATTGGACATAGTGAAAAGTATTCTATTGACAAAAGGGAAAGAGAGAAAAAGAAAGTTTAAATGGATAAGAATTAAACAGAAAAAAAGGAAATGGATAATGCAAACGAGACAAATACTTAACGTTACACAATTTCTAGTAAGCTGCAAGACAGATAGAATAGCAACTTTAGAGTGCCTTCAGTAAATGTAAATAGTATGAAAAATATAAGTAGAAAAATAGGCATCTTAAATCTGCATAGTAAGTATGATGTTGACATAATTATAATAATATAGGAAGATGTAAGATTTTTGACACAAGAAGAGAGATTATGAAGAAACTTTGGAGAGGAGCTACAATACAGAACCTAGTAAAGGGACAATGTTCAGGCATAGTTGTACTTTACAGAACGTTAGTGATAATATTAAACGTAACATTGGCATTGATGGGAATATTA
Organism: Protopterus annectens; assembly: GCF_019279795.1. Taxonomy (NCBI): domain Eukaryota; kingdom Metazoa; phylum Chordata; order Ceratodontiformes; family Protopteridae; genus Protopterus; species Protopterus annectens. The sequence goes on from NC_056741.1 coordinate 940,046,267, forward strand.
ACTATTGCAGATCTCAGATGGCATAATCAGGTATATAGCGTTATATCATTGCATGCTGCGGCACTACGGGCATCTCAAATGTGCACTGAGCAGCATTGCCACACCTAACATCCACAACCTTCAAGTGCACAACCCTTGTCAGTCCTAGTATATAAACTGGTCAGATTAGCCCACTCCCTTTCCTAATAGCACATACAGTAAAAACCTGCCACAATGGATAGGCAGTTTCCCATCATTTCTTCGGCCAATCTGACTTGATATGGGAATACTGATGCAATGTAGTAACTGCCTCATGTATACTGACAACCATTTACCCCTACAACAAACAAATACCCTGTGTGAGAGATGTAAGTACACTATGAAACTGAAATCACTCCTCTCACGTAACAACAAACCAGAAACCAAACAGGATGTCAGTACACACTTTTCACCTCTCACACAAACAAAGACACAACACATAGAACCACATAAGTAGAGGTCCTCACTAGAAGTCTACAAAAAGAATAGAGGCCTCCCAAATGTAAACAATGTGCACATACTGCCACACAAATAGAAACCACTACATGTAGTAACACATACAACTGTGTCTCAGTAAATAAGCTCCTAAGGCAAAACACATCTAAACCTAATGTCCTAGTCATGAGTGACTCCATGGTAAGACACACAGATGTTCCCCCTCACCAAGCTGGACAAGGAGAAGGTCACAGTCAGCTGCCTGTCAGGTGCCAGGATCTGTCATATCACACATGCACTCAAGTCAACAAGTACCGTTATGTCTTCATCATAGTCCATGTTGGGGTGAATGACTTGAGACGTACCTCTCTGGACTATATGAAGAGAGACATGATTGACCTCTCAGATCACGTGTTGCAGGTATGACCCTAGCAGCATTAAGCCTTCACCCAGGATGAAGTCACACTATAATAAAAAATGATCGACTTCAGCAATTGGCTTAGCATGTGGTGTCAGTCCAGGGGATCCAGTATCTGTCAGCCTGGGATGACATGGTCGACAGGCCATTCTGTTTTGTCAGAGATGGTCTGCACTTGTCTCCTCTAGGCTTAAAGATACTGGCAAAGGTGCTTGCCTTCCCCATAGTGCCTTTTTAGGCAATGTCAAAACAACAACATTTCTGACTTAATAAATTCCATTCAAGGCAAACTGACATCTGTGCAGTCACCGAGACATAGTTCAAGGCCACAGACAGCACCACAGCCATGCTAGGCTACAATGACTTCCACATGTTTAAACATCAAAATGACCATGAAAGAATCAAAAGTTGAGGTGTAGTCATCTTCATTAAAACCAAGTACACATCAAGACAGGTCAGACAACATGTCTCTCTTGAACTAATCAATGTCCAATTAACTACAGGCAAAATACCCTACCACATCATTTGCTATCTATAGGTCCCCCACCATGAACCAAGAAAAACATACCGCCTACCTGGACATACTGGAGTCACTCGACATACATCCCAACATCTTAGTTATGGGTGATTTCAACTATCCTTTCATCAGCTGGGTGACATATATGAGTGCAAACATGCTCATCCAGAAGTACCTGGACTTTGTCAATTAAGTACTCTGGAACAGACAGTCTGGGGTTCAAATGTCCTAAACATAGTAGTCATAATAGTTATCAACATGAGGAGTCACTGCATTCCCCCCTAAGTAATGCCATCCCTGGTAAGGTCAGACCATAAAACTGTCTCATTCAAAGTATCTATTGGACCTAACACCCCCACAGGACTTAAAAAAACTCAAAAACTTGTCCAAAGCAAACCACAGACTACTAAGTGATGGTATAAAATATGTTATATCCCCCACATACACAGACAACAATGTATCTTATGCCGCGAAGGCAATGATTCACAGGGACATCTTATGCAGAGGTGCATTTCGATGCCCTGTATAAACACTTAAGCAGCTGTATACACTTAGCTGCTGTATCTAGGATCAAAACCAGCTCCTCCTGAAAAAACAAAACACCCTGATGGACCAGAAGTATAATCAGGTTATTTAAAAAGATGAGAAATCTGATATCTACGAATAAGAGGGAACTGACTCAGCAGAGGAAGAATTTCCTCCACAGCTTGAACAAGCAAATCAGAAATCTTGTATAATCCTCTAAAGCTAATTACTAAGCTAAAATATCATCCCTAGCTAAGGATAATCATAAGGTGTTCTTTACATCCAAAATCTAAAAAAGAATGTCTAGTTATGTGTCGAACTGGTAGTAAATGGTACCACACATACTGAACTGGAGGAAGTTGCCAGCCTGCTAGCTGACAGATTTAGCTCAAATTTCACCCACCTGGTCCACTGGAAATACCTCAAAGTATACCTGATACCAATCCTCTGCCAAATATCTCCAGAAATCAGGTCATATCTACACTCTACAAGGCTAAAAACATGGCATTAATGGGACCAGATAACATCCCATGTTGCTTACTAAGCAATCTAAAACAGGAACTAACAGACCCACTTAGCATTCTCTTTAGCCTGAAAACTGATTTTGTTCTATCAAAGAGGAGAACTGCAGCAATAATGTTGTGTCTTTCAGCTTTTTCCCGGTTAGGGATCTTCACAGCGGAACTCCGATCCGCTAATGATTGGCAGTAGATTTTTACATGCCGAGTTGCCAGCCCTGATGCACAACCTTCAATGAAGGTACACCCATTCATGCATGTCTCCGCCCAGAAGACACTCTAGCTAAGAATTGAACAGGACAACGTCTTACTGTGAGGTGACAATGCTGCATAAAGGGCGGGCCATCAACTGTCCCCATGAACTACAGAACCAAAAGGTTAACTGGTCTCATCTGCAAGGCCATGGAAAAAAATCATCATGGACCTTATCAAAAAGGACATATATGACCATCAAACTCAAGACCCATCCTAGCTTGGCTTTGTTAAGGGTGGATCATGCTTAATAAACCTAACAGACTTCTGCGAGAAAGTTACCAAAGCCATGGATGAAGGTAAGACAGTTTATATCACCTATCTTGACCTAGTCAATGCTTTTGACAGGGTTTATATTAGATCTTCGAATGCTTAGGTTGTGAAACACCGAAACGTCGACACCAAAATGTCCTAGTCTAATAAACGTGACAGGCCAATTATGCAAATTTTTTTCCTGGGAAAAAATTTGCTTGGCTGTCATCAGGGATTTGCACTTTTCCCTGATAAAGAGTGATCTCGGAGTTGGTATATTTAGTTGGGGGGGTAAAGCCCCCCATTTGATTAGAGTTTTAGAGTTTTTTTTTTTTTTGGCCACACAAATTTTTTTTCCCCTGGGAAAAAATTAAAGTAATTGACCTGTTGCGTTTATTAGATTTTGACATTTAGGTGTCGATGTTTTGGTGTTCGACAACCCAAGTGTTCAAAGATTTAATATAGACCCCTTTTGACACAATCACCCACTCAGGTATCATTGAGAAGCTCTCTCAGCTGGGGATTAACTCTTTTGTCACTAGATGGGTAGCCAATTGGCTCACTGACAGAACACATACTGTAAAAGTTGGTGACTCCAGCTCTACTAGTAGACCCGTCACCAGCAACGTACCTCTTTAGAAGCTATTACTCAGAAGTCCAGGGTAAAATAGATGGCCTTTGGCTTGCCAAATTCACTGATGTTTGCAAATTTGATGCAATCATTGAGTTCCACAACAATGTTAATATATTGCAGGGAGGGCTAATGCAGAAAAATGATTGGTGCCAAACCCACAATCTAAAACAAAACACAAAAAATGAATTAGTATTCCCTTTGGAAAAGTGGAAGCCCCCACTAATTATAGTATAAAAATACACCCCTAAGCTCAAACCCAGTGCTGCAAGATCTAGGAACACAGGTAAACAGCAATCTGTACTTCGACCAACAAATTTCCACAGTGGTATGGATAGCATTCTACATTGCACACCTCATAAGCAAGGCATTGCATCCAGGTCTAAGGATGTTATAAATACATTGTGCTCAGTCCTCATCAGACCAGTAACATAATACAATGCTCCCTTGTGCATATATCTCACCAGACACCTGCAACATCTGGACACATCCCTGAGGTTTCTCACCAAAAAAAAAATACAGGGCCTCCAAACCATGACATAAGTGAATAGACTGAAACCCCTGTCACTGTATTCTGTAGCATATAGGCTGCTGAGAGGTGACTTGTGCCTGGTCTACAGAGTATTCTCAGAGTCTGCCCTAATGGAAATGCTGCACATCCGCAAGTCTAATGGCACAAGAGTCTCTTGATATAAGGACCTTAATCTAACCTGTGAGATTAACAGAACATGCTGGAGAGACAGATGTATATCCCAAAGACTGCCACAGCTCTGGAGTAAACTTCTAATTCATGTGTGGCAGAGCTCCTCACTGACAGTATTCAACTGCAACTTAGACAAATGGATGGAGCCACAAATTTACACAGGTTTTGCTTTGGTAGGCAACTTCTGAAGGATATGAAGTCGTAAACTCAAATGCTTGTCATCATTTAATAACTTAATTTCTCACTGATTTCCTGGAAAATCACAAATTTTATAAGGAACAGGTCAAAAATTTGAGGCAAAATCTGGACATTCTGCAAAAATCAGGAAAGTTGGAGAGGTATAGTTGAGATGTACATAAGACAGAATTAGATTATTTTATTATATCACAAGGTTTATCTATAGTTAAGGGAAAGACACTTGTAATACGCTTGTCAGAAAACTCAGCCTTAGAGATAGAAATAAAAGAAAATAAGGAGTACACCAAATTGGGAAACAAAAAAATCAATTTTAGTCAGCACCTGTTGCCCCTGTCAGTGAGGGACAAAGGTGGAACCCCTGGGACAAATTTGTGGTTTCCTGTCCACTCATCAAGGTTGCACTTGAAGATAGTTAACAAGGTGCTCTGTTTGACATATACTGGAAGTCAATTCCAGAGATGGGGCAGCATATGGGAGACAAACCTGTCTCTCCAGTATGTTTTGTTGATGTCGCATATTAGATTTCGGCCTTTTGATCAGTTAAGGCCCAAGGAGTTAGACTTACATACATGGAGCATCTCTAGTAGGGCAGGGTCTGAGATTGTCTTGTAGATGAGACACAGATCACCTGTGAGCAATCTGTATGATACCGAGTAGAGTGACAGTGATTTCAGCCTGTCTGCATAGGACAGGTGTTGGAGGCCATGGATTCTCTTTGTGAGGTATTTTTGTGGCCTCTCCAGTTGGTGCAGGTGTTTGGAGAGGTACATACCAAACGGGGGTTATACTCAATTATAGGCCTAATGAGGGAGGAGTACAGAAAGGTAATAACCTCCTTTTTTCTGGATGCAATCCCTTTACCTATGAGATGAACCAAGTAAAAGGATTTTCTGACCACTGCGACTACATGATGGTCGAATTTGAGATTGTTGTCAACCTGAGTATTCAGGTCTCTCACCACAGGTTGTGTGCTAAGAGGGTTGCTGTTGATCTGGTAATTGGAGGGGCCATGTTTTTGCTGAATGGTATGATAACACATTTTTTTTTGCATTTAACTTAAGGCCATGACTTTGGCACCAGTCATTTGTTGCTGTGAGGCTCTCTTGCAGTATGTTAACATCATTTGGGGAGTCACTGACAGCACCCAACTTAATGTCATCCGCAAACTTGGTCAGCCACAGGCCCTTTGTCTTTGCCTGGACCTCTGAGAAGTAGATGTCAAACAGTTAGGGGTCCCAGGACAGATCTCGGGGGGAATACCACTAGTGGCAGGTCTGATGTCAGAGGTGGTGGTGCCTATTTTGACCTTGTGGGTCCTATCGGTGTGCCAGTTGGCCACCCAACTGATGAGACAGGGATTTACGTCAAGTTGAGTTATCTTTTCAATGATGCCTGAGTGGGGGATTGTGTCAAAGGCCTTGGCCAAGTCAAAGTAAGCTGTATGTACTGACTTTCCCTCATCCAGGGTCTTGGTGACAGTGTCAAAGAAGTCAACCAGGTTCAACAGGCAAGATCTGCCCCTGACGAATCCAAATTGTGTGGGATCAAGTGTTTGAAGATTGCCAATGTCCTTATTTAAGAGATCCATAATAAATGCTCCATGGCTTTACAGGTCAGACTTGTCAAGCTAATGGGATGATAGTTTCCAAGGTCAGTAATGATACCACCTCTGTGCAAGGGGATGACAATGTCAGTTCTGCACTCTGCTGGAATGAAGCCTGCAATTAGGAATATAAAGAATAAATGAGAAATTATAGGATGAAAATGAAAAAAAATAAGTATGTGTTTATGGAAAGATCATATTTTCACTAGAGCGTGTTTCAAAACTGGTGTGACTGGTGGCTAAGTCTAAAAGAAAAAAAAATGAAAAACATGGTTTTACAAAGGCAGTCAGATGTAAGAAAATCAGGAAAATAAATTCAGAAATAATTTGTATTAATGCTTAAAAGAATTTGGAAAGGAACAATAGAGAATACTCTGTGACAAAATAGGGACTTTATGAAAAGAACCAAGAGGAAAATTAAAGAATTATTATTTAAGCAAATATATTACTTACAAGGTAAAAAAGAAGTGGTACCAGTTTATTTGAGTAGCATATTTAAAGAGAATACTAGTGTAATGAGCAAAATGAAAGATGATAGAGGAGAGGTACAAATATCTCAGTAATAAAATATGTAAAAAAATCTTTCAAGATAGAAAGTACAATAAAAGAATGGCATGTTAAAAAATTAACAGAACGAGAAAATAAGGAAATGGAAAATGACATTTCCTTATATAAATTAGATAAGATACTTAGATAAGCAAAGTTTCAGCAAAAGCTCAAATCAGCCCTGGGAAATCTCAACCTTTATACACAAGCCTTCCTTTACAATTAATCATTAGTTTGCTCGAGCCATCCACCAGCCTCAGGATTGTACCCCCCCCCCCACACCTTCGGTTCTGAAGAAAGGTTTCAGCAAAAGCTGAAATCAGCCCTTGGAAATCTCAACTTTTATACACAAGCATTCCTTTACAATTAATCATTTGATGAATGTCATTGAATTGTTTTTAACAATTTTCTCTTACATTGTGACTGTCGTGAGGTGAGCACAGCTGCATTGAGCTAATTCAGCTTCCAACTTGGAGAGCTTTAATCAGGTCAGCCACAATGTAGCAACATACTCTACTAATTATGTATGATCCTTATTCCCTCTGTATGCAAACAGGTGAGCTCCAGAGTCTAAGATTAAAACTATTCCAAAACAAAACTTTAGTTCAGTCCCAATTCCCTTAGCTCTACTCATCCTTAAAGAGCTTGCTAGCAACACTTGCTAATAGACAAACACTGACTGATTGTTTTTTGAGCTTTCTCACGCCTCGGGTGTAGCCCCACTCGTAGCCCCTTTCCATTCACTCTCGCTACACTCGGGCCCGCTTCACTCTTCTCCCACCTCCATTCCCACCCACCCCCCCATATCATTTCCTTTATACCTAACCATTGTTAACACCCACTCTGCACCTTACTTCCCCATCCTGATCTCCACACAAACCATTACTAATGCCTCCCCTCTCCCACACTACACTTGAAAAGTATTACTTCTCCTTCCACTACCCACATTACTCCTAGCCTCCCACTCAAACATCACCTAAGCAACACACTCTCACATACCTACCTGCAAAATAAACCTACTGCTAACTCCCCAATCACCAGTTTCAGTACTCAACACTCAGTACTCTTACCAATCACGTCTTTGTGTACTACCCTTTTTGTTGTACTACCTCCATTACTCCTCCTTCACACTCTCACCTCACTTAATATCCAGTTATCTCCTATTCTCAAAGTTCATACAATACCTCATACTTGGGATACTTTGTCTCCTTATCATTCATTTACTATTTTTGCTTCTATCTTTTCTACTGAAACTACTCTTCCTAAAATTAAAATTCCCCCCACCTACACCACATTCCCTAAAAATAAAACAAAATATTTTATCTTTAACTTATACAAATATAACTGCCACTACAACCCTAATGTTCTTCTACTTGCAGGAGATATTCATCCCAATCCAGGCCCCACTCAACAAAAGTCCACCTATAACTATAGTCCCACTAACCTATATGCCTCTGGCCCCCAAACAAAAAAATCTCCTTTCATTCAATAAACACTAGAAGTATATTAAACAAGGTTAGTGAACTTCATGCTTGGATTTCAAGCCACATCCCTGATGTCATCACCCTAACAGAAACTTAGCTAAAACCCCAACACCATGACAAAGACTTTCCCCCTCTTGGCTATAGTACACTGAGCCTAGACCGCCAAAAGAAAATGGGTGGTGGAGTTGTTGTTGTTTACTCTAACCACCTTACTCTGACAACTCCTAATAAAACTATCCCATCCTTTTCCCCTGCTGAAATACTGATAGCCAACCTTCAACTTAACACCAATACCACCATCGCAAGTGTAGCAATCTACATTCCCCCAGGGGATAACTTATCCCTGCTGGAAAACATACTTGCATACTTCTCTCAACATATTCCTAAAGAAACCATTATTCTTGGTGATGTCTGTATTAATTGGTTAACTCTCTGCACCCCAAATTCTTCCTTACACATTAACTTGTATAGTTTTACTCAACTTATCACTGACGCCACCTATAGCAGCTACTCTCATACACACAGCACCCTTATCGACTGGATTCTAGTCTCTCATCCCTCTAAATATCACAATCCTGAAACCCTTCCCAACACAATAAGTGGCCACTCCCCAATAAAAGTACTTAGATATATCCCTCAATTTACTAAACAGCATAGATTTATCACATGCCACAAGCTTACTAACTTCCACCCAGACAACTTTAAATCTCTTCTCTCTAAAGTTAACTGGAACTTCCTTACCCAACTCCCCCTTGACAATGCTGTCCTGTCTTTCAACTCCACCTTTCTCAGTATTCTTGACTCACTTGCCCCACTTCACACAGTCCATATTAAATCTATTATATCTCCATGGCTATCAAATTCCACCTGCATCCTAATGAAAAATAGAGACAGAGCATGGAAAACATGGACCAAAACAAAGTTCCATGCAGACTTGCTAAAATACAAAAAACTTAGAAATCAGACCAAAAAGTGTATTAATAAAGAAAAGATACTTCTACTATAAACCACTCTCAGCCTTGAAATCTAACTCCAAAAATGTTGGAACTCATTAAACCACATACTACATCCTGGTGGTCCCTGCTTCCCCAATTCTTGATCTGATAAGACTCCCAAAGATACTGCCTCCACCTTCAACACATATTTCCTCGACACTATATCCAAAGTATTTAACCCCAGTGCCAACTCATCTACCTTTAATAATATTTCAAACCACTCTCTATTAAATCCCACTATACTCTCTCATTGAAATCTTTTTCCCTCAAACCTGTACCCACTAGCTACATCAAATCCCTACTCGCTAAACTCAAACCTTGCTCATCTTCTACTGTCAATTCCTTCCCTTTTCCTTCGGTTAACAACTGACTCTCTTGCTCTCCCTGTATCTATCTTAATCAACCATTCCATTTCAGAGTCCAATGTCCCTTCCATATGGAAACAATTCTTCACTCTACCAAAACATAAAGGAGGTAACTCCTCAGACATTACCAATTTTAGACCAATTGGCGTCCTTTCTCCTCTCTCTAAAGTTCTAGAAAAATGCATACATAAACAAGTTATGCACTACCTGCTCTCTGAAAATCTGCTCATACCTACTCAACATGGCTTTAGACCAAAGCATAGTACTATTACTGCCCTACTATCATTCCTTAATACTATAGCCCTTGCCAGAGATAACAACAAACTTGTTTCCTGCCAATTCTTAGATCTCTCTATAGCTTTGACATTGTCTCTCACCCTGTCCTTCAGCACAAACTAACTAACCTTAACTTCTCCCCTGCTACTGTTACATGGTTTTCCAGCTGCCTCACCGACAGATTTCAAGCAGTGAAATGGCAAACTGCACTCTCCCCTCCTCTCCCAATTAAAATGGGTGTCCCACAGGGTTCCATCCTTGGTCCACTACTTTTCAACATCTTCACTAACCTTCTTTATTCTTCCTGTCCTCAGTCCTCACTGGTGCAATATGCTGATGATTCTACTGTCATCACTATTGCTGACTCTCCATCCAAACTCATCTCTACAACACAGAATTCCTTTAACTCAGTAGAAAACTGGTTCTCTGATAACCAGCCCCACAAAAAAACTAAGCTACTGCTTTTTCTTCCTAAAAACTACAACCACATTAAATCCACTTTCACCATCCTGCCCCGCAATAACCCACACATCGACACTAAACTCCTTGGTGTCATCATTGACGACCAACTTAAATTCAATCTATACATTAACAACTGTCTAAAGAAAACTTATCAGAAACTAGGGCTCTTCTACCGCAACAAAAAATTGATCACCAGTGAAGCTAAAGTAACTCTCTCTTACACCTACCTCCTACACAGTCTATTATATGGCTCTCAAATTCTTACTTGCCACAATTCCACACTCCTTGCCAAACTTGAATCTGCCTGCAACAAGATACCCACCTTTGCAGCCCATCAAACTTACAAGTCACATCACTGTCTCTCACTGAAACACTTTAAATGGCTAGAACTACCTCATCAGCTTCTTCTCCCTCAACTCCAGATCATCCACTCTACCCTTTATCAGCCTTCTTATTGTCCTACCCTATCATCTGTCATCTCCCACTATTCACCTGCTAGATCCCTCTGGAGCTCTAACTTAGATCTGCTACAAATCCACAAACATAAAATTAAGAAAAGATGTATTCTCTATAGCTTTAATCCTTCCAAGGTGTGGAACAAACTCCCACTAGAGATCAGGTCACTCAAGCAACTTAATACATTATTATTAGTCAATTCAAGCTAGCACCTAAAGAATACCTGTTAAGCCAATGGACCTGCCTGTACCCACCCCCTTAATCAACTTATCAACTCTAACTGCACACCTCTATCTGCTCCCAACTTATGTAACTTTGTTTAACTTTCTAGACCATGTCTCACATTAACTTCTCTATCCTAAGCACATTACATACATTCTTATCTGCATAATGATTTGTTTACTGTAGTAAATCCTTGTTTTTTATGTATATGTTGCTTTGAATATTTTCTGTAAACCAGTTATTGATTGTTTACTTATTTCTGTAAATGATAATCTGTAGAACACGTGGAGCTTTTTTCCCCGGGCCTCCGCTGAAAAAAGGACAACTTAGCACAGTCGAATAAACCCGGTCAACAAATGTAAAATAAATAAATAATAAATAATTTAATTTATAGTCAATTTCAGGATCAGATAGAATGGGATACCAATTTTATAAGAAGTTTACAGATTGGCAGAAGAAATATTCCTTAAAAGTTATGAATTAGTGGTTAAATGAAGGTTTTATGTATATAGATTTATGCACTGGTATACATAAATTTGTATGGAAAAAAATAAAAATGAAAATGGCAGACTACAGTGTTGAACAATACAGATTACAAGATTTTTATGAAAATAATTCAGAACAGAATGGAAAGAAAAGAATTACGGAAGATAGCATGTACAGTTTAATGGGAAAATAATATCAGGAATTATTATTCATAGTGAGGGAGCTAGTGGATATTATAAACAAGTCCGATGAGTCCAAGATCATGATAGGAGATTTAAATAACACTTTTGATATAGTAAAACATGAACTTTTGTGGACAATTATGGAAGAGTATAACATTATTAAAATTAAGAATGAATGTTGTTATGCATATAATAAATATAAAGTAAGAACTTTAGTGAATGGATGGTTAAGCAATGAAATGGATATAAGATGGCATACATTAGGGATGTCCACTGATTAGTATATTATTTGCATTATTTATAAATGTATTAGTCAGAAATATAAATTTGCAAAAATTGTTAAAGGAAGCCTGTCATTTAGTGTGAAGGACTCATCCTCTTGCCTTTCACAGTGAAGATTAAGGGTTCGCCTCTAACCAAGTCACTTAACTGAACAATGTCCCCTAACTGAGGCAGTTTATATACACACATATACACACACACACACACACACACACACACACACACACACACACACACATGCACACGCACACACACACGCACACACACACTCACACACACACACACACACACACACACACACACACACACACACACACACACACACACACACACACACACACACACACTCCATGATGATATTCACTTGGCTTGATTCCTAATACATCCCAATTATTGTTTGCCACAGTAAATAAAATTTCCCATCTAAATATCCACACTAATCTGTTTTTGCACATAAAACCTCCTGCATGGGCTTCTAGATATAGGCACTGACATCACTGCACATCTTTCATATAGACATCTAAACATATGTGCTGACATCAAATTTCTTTATGTTTAAAGCCAGACCTAGACCATTTACCGGGCCTTCCACCCAGCAACAGTCCCTAGGTAGCTGGCTAGGTTGCCTAGTGCTGGATCCAGCTCTGTTAAGCAAGAAGGGGGTTAGGAAGGGAAACAGTTCACATTCACATGCTTGTCACTGAGACATTGCGAATACAAAATTATTGTCATGTGCAGACTGTCTAGGAGAAAACGTGCTAAATTTCTACAGTATATTTATCAAGAGAGAAAGCATATTGTGCTTTGAAGTTAGTAATAGTAGGAAAGACCTAAAAAGAAAGAAATTCTATAGTAAAACATATTTAATAAATCTTGTAAATAGCTACAAGTGTAGAATTCTATTGCACTGTAGAGCTTCTAAACTGTATTTGTGAGACATGAACAAAATTACTAAAGAGAATATTATAAATTAATGTGCAAGAAGACAGGGAACATTGGAGAGAGATTGTCAACCAAAAAGCTTTGGATAGATAAGGATGCACTGGTATCCCTGAAACAGAGATCTTAAATGAGCTACAGATGTTACTCAGTGACATCGGAGGTATATGTGAATTTCTTGCAGAAGTCTTGTGACAGGTTTATTCTGGCTTTAGAATACACTCATAGAAAGAGTTTCAAAGGAAATTTAAAATGAAGGCCAGACAAAATAGGTGCCAAATGAATGGCGCTTTAGCAGGCGGGTTTTTTTTTCCCAAATGCCCCCTAAATTGGTTATTATTAGGATAATCTGTTTGTAACTCTAGAGCTTGTATACACAAGGCATTTTTTGACTCTTGAGATTAGGATTGATTAGGTCTTGTGTGCGAGTGGTTCGCTAAGTTAAATAGACAGTATGTGTTTGTGGTGGTATTAATTTGTTCTTATAGAAAGGTTTTAATTCTGATAACTTGAGTTGTATACTGTGAGAGCTTGTGTAGGCAACGGGCTTATTCTCACATTTTGGAGAGCTTACAACGCTGCTTGTCTAAGTGAATTGGCTTTAATTAGGCTACTACCTATTTACTATAACGTTTTACTGCATTTCCACTTCTTTTAGCAAGTTAACATTCTTTTAATGCCACAGAGACAGCCTATCCTGCTACTAATCTCACAAGTGATTTTTTTTACATGTTCAGAAGAAATACACCTATTTTAGCTTCCTTTCCTGTAATTAATGTTTGCCCAGCTTAGATACTGCTCTAGTGACAATATATTGAAATTGCGTGCTATAACTAAGATAAAAACTGCTATGGTTTCTTGCTATATCAAATTTACATTTGTTTTCCATTGTCAATGTGTAATTGAACTGTGCATGTATTTTTCTTGTTTAATCCTTTGCTACACTGTTGACCTGTGATATTCCATACCTTCCATCTTATATCGAAGGTGTATAGGATATTGTATTTTGGGTTTGTGCAATAGTTTTAATATTTTAATTTTCTCACTGCCTACCCTAATTTGTTTACTTGACCTCCAATACACTGCTCTCTCCTACTACTTTTTCTCTAAATAACCCTTAATTTTTATTTTTTTCTCCTTCCTCCTTCCAACCTCTCTCCTCTTCTTATCAGTATTACTCTATGTCTAGTACTTTTATGGTCTTTTTCTCCTAACTCTCCCCTCTTCCTCTCACTCTGCATACCCACAGCTTCCTAACTCTGTATTTCTCTCTTCCTCTTTTATAGTAAAATGATCCGCGTGCTCCCCCCTGCCTCAAAACTAAATGATAACCATCGTGCGAAACCTGAAGACGTCCCTGAAGCTGGTTGTTTGCCAGGCTTTGTAAAAGTTTTAATCCCAAAAGTATCTTATACATGTATGTTGCAAATAACTACCTTATCATCTTTACCTGTAATGCTTTTACTTGCTTGGTGACCCCTCTGTGTGAGCTCTAGCAGACAAACGCAGACCACTACCCGCTACTCTCCATCTACTCCTTGGTTACCTAACCTATTACTTTCAAATTAGCCTCATGCCTACCACTCCCAGTTGCCTTTTTCCTCTGACCACTAGATGGTAGCATTCTATCAATACATATTTTAGCATTTAAGTACCTAACCCAAAAGACTAAAACCTATTTTGTAGTGATAATTTTAGTCCTACTCCCCTTGCTAAACACTTGGAAACTTCCCTAACAGCTTACTAATTTTTTTCTCTCATATTTTGTTAGGATAACACTTTTTTACCCTTTTTCACCCCAATTTCTTCATTTTAAAGCCAAAACACTAAAGACAGCTAATACTTTTTTTCTGCTGTACTCACCTTATAGCTCTAGCCCGCTCCGTTCGCCATTCGGGATCACTCTGCTCCCCTACCCTATCCCCAAATCTCACCCACCCCTAGTGCAGCTAACCTTATATTTATATTAGCCACACCCCCTACTTACATCATCCAATAGCTTACTCAATCTCATTACATACTTAGCAATCTACTCCCTCTCTCCTCTTTATTTCTTTCTGAGTTGCAACTCTCTACACTTGATATCACTCATCCCTCACCTTCCAGTGCTGAGATCTTAATGTCTAAGCTTCTAATTAATGCTAATAAATACATTTATATCATTTGTTCTTACATTCCCCCAGGTAACAATATTAATACCCTTGAAAATATCCTCTGCTGGCTCACCTCACACTTCCCACAAGAGACCATACTCCTTGGAGATTTTAATATAGACTGGAAATGTTGTACTTCTGAAAATCCTACTACTCACATAAACCTTCATGGCTTTTATCAAACCATCATCTACCCTACAAGAACACATAAACCCAACAATAAACAAACCACTCTAGACTGGATTCTAGTTAACAGTAACCCCCAAGAATATGAAACAGGCATACTTCCCGATGATATCAGTGACCACTCTCTTACCTTTATAACTAAACTAAAAACCTCAATTCCCAATCAAGTAAACATCAGAACCACCTTGAACAAAAAATATCTAAACCCAGTTAACTTTCAAGCAGAGCTTAGAGCTTGCAATTGGACTCCCCTAAAATGCTTACCACTTGAAGAAGCTGTCTCATACTTTAACAACAAATTATTACAAATCCTAGAGCACCATGCACCTTCTCGTACAATAAGAATTAGGAACAAACCAGCTCCCTGGCTCTCAAGACAGACAAGGCACAAAATGTGACTGAGAAATAAAATTTGGACCAAATGGAGAAATACAAAACATCCAACTGATCACTTAAACTTTAGACAGCTTAGAAATGCCACAAAGAAATCAATATTCCTTGACAAAAAAATAACTACTTCCTTAAATTCCAACAAACCCAACATCAAAACCCACAAAAATTCTGGTCAGGAATAAATAAATTACTTCATCCTGGTCACTCTGAAACACCTATCCCCTCTAATTTGACTCAACATTCTTCGATCCAAATCGTTGATACTTTTAACAAATTCTTCTCTGAAACTGTCCAATCTCTTGCTAATACCTTACCACCAGTGTCAACTTCTCACCCAACTGTGCCAACAAATTCACCACCCCCTATTACATCTGCAACCTATTCCAACATCCCTCATACACACCCTTCTTCTGAAACTTAAACCCTGCACCCCATCCACTGACCTCCTTCCTGTCTAATATCTGAAATTGGCAGCTGGAGTACTTGCCTTCAGCATTCCCATCTTATTTAACAGAACCATTATAGAAAGTTCTATCCCAAATATCTGGAAAGTCTCTCACATTATCCCACTCCATGAGGGAGGAAACTCAAATGAACTCTCAAACTTCTGTCCCATAGCCCTACTCTCACCTATAGCAAAGATTCTGGAGAGATGTATTAATCGTCAACTCCTTAAACATCTCCTCCAAAATCACCTACTTGCAGACTCTCAACATGGCTTTAGACCATACCATATCACTACAACTGCACTCCTATCCTTTTCAGACAGTATAAATAAAAATTGTAACAACATCCTCCTATCCTCTGCCCTTTTTATTGACCTCTCCAAAGCATTTGACATGGCGAATCATGAACTATTGATAGATACACTTAAATCTCTCTCACTAGATACCCTAACTGTCAAATGGTTTACATCCTATCTAGGAAATAGACAACAAGCAGTCCTCTGGGACAATGAACTATCCTCTCTGCTCCCTATAACTCTAGGAGTCCCACAAGGCTCTATTCTGGGACCTCTCCTCTTTACTATTTTTATCAGTGATCTAACAACATCCCTTCCACAAACCATCTGTATACAATATGCCGATGACTCAACATTAATTTGTGCGGCCTCTTCACCTGCCTAACTTCAAACCAGGACCCAAAAAATATTTACCTTACTTGAAAACTGGTTCCAGCAACACTGCCTCCTCCTTAACCCTAAAAAAAAAAAAAAACAAACAAATTACTATTATTCTCTCCCACTCAGAAATCCCCTGCCATTAATTTCACAGTCACATCTAACAATGGTACCATAATAGCTCCTGACATAACCACCAAACTTTTAGGGGTAACAATTGATCACAATCTTAACTTTGACACACATATCAACCTAATGATTAAATCACTGAATAGAAAACTTGGCTCCCTTTACAGACTTAAACCCTTTCTCACACCTTCAGCCAGAACTACTATTGCCCAAACTCACCTTCTTTCCATCCTCATCTATGCCTCCCCATTTTATACAAACCTCTCCAAAAGCAATTTCAGTAAGTTGGCAACATCTTATAACAACATAGCCAGATTTGCCACTGATGCCCCATTTTGTACCCACCAGTGCAAAAATCTCAAATTGCTTAGATGGCTTGAACTGCAAAGCCAGTTTCTTTTTTAGCAACTCACAATCATTCACAAGATTCTGAACCATCCCTCAAATACTCCCATACTCAAAAACCATATTAGCCCTTATCAAAATCTTTTAATCTTAAGATCTGCCAACAGAGTACTTGTTTCTACCCTAAAATCCAATAATAAATCTGGGAACTTCCTGTTCACTAACTCTATTGGTAACTCTTAGAACAAACTTCCAAGGAAACTAACATCCCTTACATCCACTCCACTTTTCAAGAAACAACTAAGAATCTTCCTAAAATCACAATGGCTATGCCCATGTTCCAATCCCGACTGATATTATCTCCCGTGACTGACTACTTTTTAGGTCTATAATTATGTATTTCTGATCTGTTGTTTCCTCTCTTGGAACTCTCCTCAAGCAGTTGTTTTACCTAGGTTAAAAAAAAAAATACTCATCACCACTCTTGTATGTTATGTTCTATGACTGTGCTGTTTTATTAATCTGTTTACAAAATATATTTTATGTGTCTTGGATAATTTAGTTTAACTAGTCTAAAAGATCACTACAATATGTTTATATAATTTGTGTTATTGTTTTTTGGAGCTTTTCTCCCTGGGCCTCCGCTAAAAATGGACATATATCCAGTCGGACTTTCCCGGTCAACAAATTTAAAATAAAAATAAAACAATAATAAAAAAAAAATGAAACAGGGTGCTTGAAGTCTCCCACATAGAGTGTTAAGGTAATGGAAAATATGAAGATGGAGTCACTGCATAATTAGAATAAATATTATAAACTAATTAAAAACAGTTTGTTTAACAATAGATTACTGAACATTCCCAGTGTGTTTACAATGCGAATATGAGGGGTAAGACACTAATGAAGTCTGAAAATGGAAAATAAAAGGGATGGAGTCTGCATCATGGAAACGAGATAAAGTACTTATTCTGGAATCAAAGTATATGTTTGTATTACTAACTATAATCATACCCACCATGCTAAAACAATAATGGAAAAACAAGATAGTATAGCTTTAATGTTTGAAGACAGATCATGAACCCTCCTCAGTTTACTGAAATGGTTTCAGCATCAGCATGCAGTAATTAATCCAGTACAGACTGAACTTCAATGTTCAGAACTTAAATTAAGAGTGAGGGGCAGTCTCTTCTTGTTTCCAAAAATAAAACAAAACAGCACAGAGGACTACATGCGCATGTGAATGTTAAAACTGGACAGAATGGTTTTTTTGGAATTTTTGGAATAGTCCTGTATAAAATCAGTCAGTGTTTGCGATGGTGGCTAATAAAAAAAAAACTTTAAGTGAAGTTATTTTCCTGCTAACATATATCTTTTATTGGATAAACAAGACATACAGGACAGCTAAAGAAAGTACGACAGGGATACAAAGGTATGAACTATGATGTAGCCCCTCCCTGTAGTCCTGAGTTTGAGTCCCTCAATTTCCACTTTCAGACTGTGGCACTGAGCAACACACAACAAACCAGTACTTCTACGCTGACTAAGAAAAGGGGCACTTATACCTAATGGCCTTACTCAGATAGAAAATTAATGAATAAATGAATGAATGAATGAATGAATAAATGAATGAATGAATGAAGGGATTAATAAAAAAAACACTGCATATCAAACCAGTACTAGAGAAATCTGAATATGTGCAGAAAGAAATGCTATCAAATGCAGACATTAGAAACAGTAACAAGTGACTGTATAATATTTGGTTTGTTGCCATGACTTAAATTTATATATACACTATGTTAGCAGGGGTCTCGCTATCTCGAAATACTGAAATATCGAATTAAAGTATTTCAAGACTGGAATGTCGAAAGTGCAGTTGTTTGAAACTGCACTTTAACAAATCTTCATTTCCCAAATCCGCGGTAGGTGTGGTGCGGTGTACATTATATTATTTGCTGTCTCTTTAAGGGGCACTGTGTTCTGGGATTTCCATATGTCGGCCGATGTCTGGTTATGCAAGGAGATTAAGGTAGGTATTTATTTTTTTAGGGTTTTGGGTTAGGGTTTTTGGTACAAATGTGTTATGTTTTATTTTACTGGGGAGTTTTAGATGTAGTTTGGGGTAGGAAGGTGAGAGAGTGTGTATGTTAGTGTTGAAAGTGGTACTTTTTGTACATGTGTAGTGTGTGTGTGTGTTATTAGTGAATGTAAGTATGACGGTGTGCAATGGGAGTGTAGGGCACATACAGGTAGTTTTTTGTGGTTTTTTTTTTGTGAGTTAGTGCGACCTCAAAGTTGGTATATATAAGTAGTGAGGATGTTAGGGGCCATGTGGGTTGCAGGGGGGCTTGCCCCCCTGCAGAAACATATGGAAGTGTTACATGTTTTTAGTTTTCTTGTTTGTTTTATGTCAGGCTGGTTTGGTTGTCTACTTGTATTCTGTGTGTTCTGAGATTTTGCCCGTTAGTATTGTGAGTTTTCATGTTTTTGGTCTTTTGACATTCCGGTCTTGAATTATCGAAATTCGGCATTTCGAGATTTGGAAGTGGACCCATTAGCAGATACTTTTGGCACACTCTTTTCCAATGAATCATTAGTGGCACAGATCATTATAACAGAGGTGAGATGTGAGACATCCTCAGACATTTTAAGTGGAGGTAAGATATGTGACCGTAGCAGTAATGGGAGAAAGTAGAGGGAGGAGAGACACAGCATGGAAACATTCATAGTACTGTTGTGTCATGCATGAATTTCCAAGAGCTGTTCCATAGTAAGTAGAACCAACAAATGGCAGCTGAAGAACAACATAGAAAGCAGAAGTGGTTCATGAACATTAATTGTGAAAATGTAGATAGTGCCAGGAGATGACAATAAAACAGCTCAGGTCAGAGAAGATGATATTCTTTAGTATTGTATTTGGAAATACCTAGGTTTTATAGGTTTGGATGACATCAACAAATATGCTAAATGTCTTATTTCTGATATATATGCTACAAAGCATCCTACCAAACTGATTCTAGCTTATCAGAAAATAAAAACGTTATGTAATTAGTGTGTGAATGTGTGTGTGTGTGTGTGTGTGTGTGTGTGTGTGTGTGTGTGTGTGTGTGTGTGTGTGTGTGTGTGTGTGTGTGTGTGTGTTTGTGCATGTGAGTGAATGTGTTTGTGTGTGTATGCAAGGAAGGGGTGGCAAAAGAGTCTGGACATACAAATACACTAGGTCTGCAGAAATTGGCAAATCAAAGTATTTATATTAACTCAGATCCATAAAATACTGGACATCAGAATGGCTCCTTTATGTCCCATCTATGGATAAGTATATTAATCTCTGTATGCCTGAAAACACTTATTCTAATACATCATTTTGCTTTTAGGAAACAACCACATGTTGGATTTACTATTGAAATTTGTTCTAAGCTTACAAATTACAGCATTATAGATCCCAGATAAATGCAGTAGGAAGGTGCTTTGCAGAGCTACAGGAAGCGTGGGTGTTCATTTATGAATGCAGAAATTGACAAGCTTGCACGTATTTGGCATTCAAAGGCATTGTACCCATTTTTCATAAGAGTGACTCAGACGAAACTTTGGTAAGAACAATGCGCTACAGCAGATGTTACAGAAGGTGGTCATTAATTTGTTTAGCCCTGTTTCAGAAACATTACAAATGCTCACAGTACCATTCTCAGTCTTGGCAACAACCCGCTGTGCTTCTCTTTCTAGAAGCCTCTGTAAAACTATTCCTGTTTTGTTACAAAGAATGCAGTCTGATATTTCTGGTCCTTAAAATCTATACAGCTATAATATTCACTTTGCACTGTTTTCAAAGCAGAGCTGTATTTGTAACAAAATACTCCTTATTGTTAGAAATATAATGCATAGTGCTGACAGTGATTTCTGTTTCTCACTGTTATGTCTTTCAAGAATTCTCAGGAGAGTTTTATTTTTCACAACAGCAGATACAATGCTATGAGCTCAGCACACTGACTTGAAATATTACCTTTATTCTGTGTAAAGGCAACCCACATCTGATCTGAAGTGTGTGCCCATTTTGACTGTCACTCCCAGATTTCACTGGCACTTTGTTACCTTGTGTCTTTCAAAGTACTGCTGGGTAGTGATGTAAAATTACACCTGACATTCACATAAACCCAAGGAGGTTTCAGATGGGAGATTAAGAGTCAGGCATTGTTAAATTCTCCCATTCAAACCTCCTTTTCCCCATATCAAGATAAAGGATCCCATATAACACATGATGTGCATCAGGCAGTGGTTATGGGGGATAGACTTTATCCACTGCAGATAGAGCAAACACATAGATTGTCACTGTAAAAGGATAGCAACCTATACCTTTTATGCTGCAAAAGAGACATTACTTGATCTTGTAACTAGACTGTGGCTCACATACGAAGCTCACAACTCTGTGGTAGGCTCCTGTGTTAGTGCACTTCTTAGTTATTTGTAGAACTTCTTAGAAACCAGAACAGTGGTGTGTGTTATTTGAAGTCAATTTGTAAAAGAAGTGTTTTGTTCTTAGTACTTCATGGCAGCTGTGTATTATATGTGGTGAAAATTGGGCATCACTCATTCCTGGTATAGGAAGGTTTGAAGTGAATGGACTGATACCTGAATACAATAAGAATCTTTCTGTGTTCACTGTCCATTGGCCAGTCTTGACTACAGTGACAAAATGGTGACCCTTAAAGGTGTAACTTATATATTTGCATTAGTCATAATCAAGGACTTGGATCTTTTATTTTATAAATTTATGCTGCTGATCCTTAACCCCTCCATTGTCTCTTGAGTTCATTTATTCTCCATAATGTAGTCAGCCTCCATTGGATGAGAGCTGACCAAAGGAACCCATCATCCAGGCAAGCAATCAGTCTGTATGTGCTCCAGACCAGACATTCCCACATTTAAGAGAAGTCCCTAACTTTCCCAAGACTAGAAAAAAAAGTGCTCACTATCCACACCCCACAGTACACATCACACTTTGAGGTGGGACTTCAGGGCAATTCAAAATGCTCTAACCTCATCAAATGGTGGTTGACATGTGTAACCCATATCAGAAGGGAGATTTACAGTGCTTCCCATCTATGCATGTGCACTTTTGCACATGCACATTGGAAGCTCTCATAGTAAATTTGGCCAAACCAATCATGTGTCCCTTATCTGATGTTGTTTACTAAGCATCTCCACCGACTAGGCATTATTGCTTTAGTTATCAGACTGCCCCATTCTCTTACAATGTTTAAGCTTGCATTGGCTGCTCACTCTTTCCCTCCCCCAACTCAGATGATCCAATTTTCAAGCCACTATTCAAACTTGGGTCATTTGGACCAAAATTTGGAATGTATTCCTCTTTTGGCTCAGAGTCACAGTCTAACATGGACTATGTTTTTAATGGAGTACTTGGCCAGCTCACTGAAGAAGTCAGCTAGTGTGCACATAGGTAGGGTATGGGAGTTATAATTTTTTTCTGCTGAAGTTGCCTGCTCATAGCAGTGTTATACAGATACCAGGACTGGCATGCAGAAACCACTTGATATGTATGTATAAAGGCTAAGTTATGTAGAAACCACAGGTTTGTGCATTTCTAAATATGAAACAAGTTGCTGAAATCAGTAGTCTAGGAGTGCCCCTAGCAAATGAGCAAAGCAGATTATTCACTGTTGCAAAATGGTGTTCGAAACTGGGGGAGGTGATAATAGGTATGTTGGGGAATGGAATGGAGGTTAGCTGGTCATATTTTCATTAAGAATAGACATTAAACCAAGGCCCAGTCTGCCCCACTTGCCTGAGTTGGTGGTAGCAAAAGTGGATGTCAATGATACCATGACACCTGTTGTAAAGAGTAGGGGTCTTTTGTTTACAAAATATTTACATATCTATAAATATTTACATATGTACAAATATATAAATATACAACTCTTTTTAAACATATTCATAATTTCCTTTACAATCATTTTGAATTTTCATCCCTATTGGGCCCCCACTGCTTTTTCCATAGCCATCATCTGGTTTTACTTAACATTGTTGCTACAATCCATTTAACATTTAACATAATTTCATTTATTCTTTCATTCCATATAACCCATACAACATAAAATAACTCTTTATCTACTACTTGGGAGGTTGGCATAACACTTAAGGTGTTTACCTTACAAACACAAGGGCAGGGTTTGATTCTCATATGAGGTAATTGGTTAGGCTTAAAACAGTCCTAAAGGGCATGTAGCCTAGTGCTGACCTATGAGTCTATGTTATTTACTTTTATTCTTAATATATACATATTTAATCATATCCATGTTTATTTTATCCACTTCTTTTATATCTTCAAACAAATCTTTACATAGTTTTCCTCATTGCTTTTTTACAGTTTTACATTTCAAAAATACATGTTCCATGGTTTCTTCTTCTTGACAATGTAAACATACTCTATCACTTTTCTTTTTTATATTACATATTTCCTTTTACTGGCAATTTATCTATTACCATTCTCCACAAAAAAATCTTGACATTCAACTTTCTGATTGCGCCATTTATTTCTTATTTTTATAGCTTTAATTTTTTCATCTGTTTGATTTTCCCATGGCTTCACATAGTAATGTTTTATCATTACATTCTTATGCCATACTTTTCTATCTTTTGCTATATTATCCATTTTTATTTTCCACAGAAATATTTTTTTCTTGGTAACATTTTATTTCATTTATATACTATTTTTCAGTTTTACTCTTTTTTTACCATACCCCCAAATTTATAATACTTATATTTGTACTGCATCACTACTAATCTCTCATCTTTTTCATTTATCTACGTAACACTTTGTACAAATTTAAAGAAACAGTATATACCACTAGGTTAATTAATCCTAACCCCCCCCTTTTTCTTTATTTACATACAAAACTCCTCTTTTTGCTGGGTTTAATCTAGAACCCTATATAAATGAAAACAATTATCTACAACAATTCATTTCAAATACTGTTGGCAACATAACTATACTTGCTATGTATGCTACTTTCTCATCGGTACTGAACTTATCAAATAAGCCTTTTTTGAATGATAATTTATATGTTCTCCAGAAAAGACATGTTTGAGATAATTCTGCTATTGTTTTTTTTTCTGTTGAATTCTACTTACATCTTTACTCTGAAATTTTATACCTAACACAGAAATGTCATTTATAGTACTATATATACCCCTGATATTTACTATCTTACTTAAACCTTTATTTTTCTCTTCATTTAAAGCCATTCCTATCATCTCTACACACTCATTTGCACAAATTACTGTTTCTTTTATAGACATTTTGTTTTTTGCAATTGTTATAATGTCATCTGCATATTTTAACAGAACTGAAATTATTAGCCAGTCACTTACAAGTATTTTTACTTTATTATTACTATATGCTGACATTCATTATTTCTTAATGTTCTTATTTATATTATATTCTTTCATTATTATTCATAAGATAGCATGTCTAAATTGTGTCAAATGCCTTATTAAAGTCTCCTGTCATGATTTTAACTTCTTTTTTCTGTTCAAAATATATTCCATAATTTATCTATCATTAATAATTCTTTACTCCATTTCAGCATTTTAGTTTCAAATTGTTTTTATTATTTTCATAAAGATCTTATAATCATTATTATGCAATACTATTTGTCTCCAGTTTTTTAAATTTTCTTCTATCGTCCTTCTTCAATATGAATTTTAAGTATTTCACTACATAATACTTTATACAAAAACAATCTTTAAGCTATTCATTTAAAATCTTTAACAATATGTATTATTGCCAATCTCTTAAAATGTTATTAATTTCATATTCTATTCCATCTGTGCCTGCAGCCAAATCTATATTTACTTGTCCTAATACTTTATCTAGCTCATTTAAAGAAATTTCATTTTTCAACTTTTTATTCTCTTTTTCTGTTAACTTGTTTACTTTCCATGTTTTTTTCACTACCTTCTTTTGTCTTTAAACATTTCTTGTACATATTGCACTACACTATCCATAATCTTTTCCAGCATTCTTTATATTTCTCCTTTTACATTTACTATTTCTCTCATATCACTACCATCTTCCTTTAATAATCTGCTTAAGTAATTTGACACTTCTCTTTCTCCTTGTAAAATATCTTTGCTTATATAAAAATGTTTTTCTTGATTTATTTCATATGATTCTTTTTCTTTATTAAAGTACTTTCTATCATGTTCTAAATCTTTCAATGCATCATTATATGTTCTTTTATATTTTTCTTTCTTTACATTTCTTGCATTACATTGCCACTATAAAAAATGTATTTTTACCAAATATCATCCACCAGACCATTTTTTATAAAATGTTCTCATAATAATATGATCTTTCCTTAACTGTAGTACTAATCACTTTCATTTTTCATTCCATGCTTTCTCATTTGTCCTTTTTATTCCTTAGCATATTTGTATATATTAGTTGTTATCTTTTATCTCTAGACCATATTGCAAGATGATCACAAAAATCTTGTTTTAACTACCTCCCTTTTCCCTAT
Organism: Protopterus annectens; assembly: GCF_019279795.1. Classification (NCBI taxonomy): domain Eukaryota; kingdom Metazoa; phylum Chordata; order Ceratodontiformes; family Protopteridae; genus Protopterus; species Protopterus annectens. The sequence continues at coordinate 940,071,892 of NC_056741.1, forward strand.
AACTAAAACTTCTGATACTATAAAATAATCTATTTCAATTATATTAATACCCCTTTGGTAAGTCCATGAATTTTTGTTCCAAAGTTAACTTACCACATCTTATAGCTCCTAACATTTTTCTTATTTCATTTCCTTTCTTTTCACACTTGCCTCTTAAATCACAATTAAAGTCTCCTGATATTATAATATTCATATTTATCACTACACAGTCTAAAATCTGATGAAATCAGTTTTCCCTTTATTTATAGTTAGTATAAGCACATACTGTTATCATTCTGTATACCTGTTGTTTCCATTTTCAATCTATAATGGTTAATCTTCCCATTTTTGCTAAAGTTACATTTAATAGCTTTATTATGTGGCTATTCCAGAACATCTTTTATTTCCCAAATTCCAGATTATCTTTCCTCCCCATAGTTTCTCTGTTTGCAATCTTTCTTCATTTGTTAAAAATCTTGTCTTCTAATATAATTACATCCACATCACATCACATCACACTCCAATATTCCTATTCTACTTACTATATTCTTAATACTATTTACATTTGCAGAAAGCACACTAAAATTTTCATTTTCCATTTTCCTTAGATTCTTGGTTTTATAAGTTCATAGCTAATTACTAGGCTAGTGTTCTTAATAAGCCATTCTAAGTTTAACCAAGTTTATTACCAAAGGTAAGCATCAAACATTGAACATTGTGTCTGAGAATCAAACACCTTAACCATTAAACCAAGCCAGAATATTTAGATGTATATATTCTTTTCATCCATTTCCTCCCTTTTTTCTTTTGTACTTACACTTTAAATTTTCATTTTCTGTCTTTTACCCTTTAACTAACAGAATTCCCTTTTCCTTTTACTACCTCCCAGTTTATGCCTTCATCGCTTATTTCAGAACCTTCCACTATGTCCTGTTTATTATTTTTTTTTCTCATCTATTATTTAATTTCTACTACTTCTAAAATTTCTTCTTTCTTTTTTCCTTTTCCTTAGTGTTATTTTCATTTTCTGCAATCCATCCATACATGCCCAATTTTTTTTACATTTATAACATTTCAGTTCACAATTTCTTTGCATCATGTCCCATTTCCCCAAAAATATAACATTTTTGTTACAGTTACTTAACAAGTGTCCTTCTTTTCCACAAAAACATATTTTGGGATTTCCCCAGAAATTTTACAACACATCTATTCCCCTCCATATTTATCATGCTTGGAATATATATATTTTTTTCTCTTTCAATTTTTAACATATTACAATCCCAGACCCCAGTCCATAGACTCTTTTTGTCATAATTTTTTTAATGTCCAGTACTTCTTTACCTAAGGATGTATAATGTCCTTTCAAAGTCTCTCTTTCAACCTCTGTTTGAAATCATACATGAATCTTCTTTTTTGTTTCCCTGTTAAATAATTTTATCAAATAAAAATTCTGTGGATTGCAGTATTTCTTTTTTGCATATTCTCCAAGAACATTTTCCACTGAAAAACATTTTCAACTATAGTGTCACAAAATGTCTCTTTGATAATAAGAATAAATGCTCTTACCTCATGTGCTTTTACACCCAAAGGAGCTATTAAATCATCCCACACTTCACGCCTGTCCATTTCTTTGTCTTCTTTATTGTGAATCCTTACCATGTACTTCCATTTTTCATTATTGCTGCTTTCTTTTCTGTTACTAAACTGTTTCCTTCTTTTACTTTGTTGCATATGTTTTTTTTCCATCTCACCACTATTCTTCAGAATTGTCTCTGCATCTTCTTTTTGTATTTTCTCCATAACATCCCCCCCAGGAAACATCGCCTTCATTTTCTGACTCACTCCGCACCACCAATTCCTTAAGTAAATCTTCCCACACCCTTCTCAATTGAAAAACTGTAATTATCCTTCCATCATTTACTGACTCATCTCCCTCAAACATGTTTCTTTGAAACATTTCCTCCAAATCCTGCACTCATTCTCTGGTCTTGATATTTGCTTTCTCCATTACTTTCACTACTCCATCATCTCCTTCTCTCTCCATCTACTTCCCTGCTTTTCCAGGCCACCTGTGCACCTGAAACGGAAACAGGAACTGCTCCTCCAAAATGATTCCCACTCATAACAATGATGAGTATTTTTTTTGCATTTTGTAAATACCTATATCACAATCTATTTACATATTTACACAATGTACAGCTATTTACATATCTTCATACATTTATTTTACATTTTCAAGTATTTCACCCCCACTCTTTTACCCACAGCCCAAACCATATTTTTTCCTCTATCTTTGCCAGTGTCCATCTCCTATTATATTGAATTTGATTGAAAATTTCACTCCATATTGTCCATGCAACATAAAAAATAATTCCGTCCATCTTCTTTATTTTTTTCCTGTCTTCATGCTCCATAATAACCATATTCTATCATGCCCATATTTAGCTGATCATATTTAAATACTTTTAACCATATTATGCTTGCCTATTTCTACCCATAACTTCTTAATTCTTTCACATTTCAAAAAAAATGTTCTTCCATTTCTAATTCTCACACTTATGACAAAAGCTGTCTTGTTTTCTCTTATACTGTATATTAGTTTTCACAGGCAATTTACATATGGATGATCTCCACAAAAATCATTACATTCTTCAGATATATATATATATATATATATATATATATATATATATATATATATATATATATGCATATATAATTTTCATATCTTCTTAATATAGTTTTTTTCTTATTTATTTGAAGATCTTTGCATGGGTCAACAAAATAACAATCCTTCATTACACTAATACACCATTCCTTCCTATTATTTTCTGTTACATTCTTTTTTTATTTTCCATAATACAATTTTACTTTATATTTTCTATGTCATCATTATTAAACCTTATACCTCTTTTCTTAACTTCCATTCACTCCCATACATCTTTATATTTATAATACATTATCATTTTTATCAATTGTTTTTCTTCATAACACTTTTTAATACTTTGTATAAACTTAAAGATGCTGCATGCACAATATGATTAATCAAAACTAGGGCCCCTGAACTTCATTCATATACAGTGTTCCTCTTTTAACTAGGTTCACTCTAGAACCCCAAAGAAATGAAAAAAAAATAACATCATTAGTTCTTTTTTTCATATTTTACAGATATTATACATATATATATATATATATATATATATATATATATATATATATTTATGCGTGTGTGTGTGAGTGAGTGTGTGTGTGGATTAACTTTATATCCTCGAAATACTGAAATATCGAAATTCAGTATGTTGAGGCTATAAAGTGGAAACATGAAAAGAACAAAACCTCAGAAGCGCAAAATTCAAAATCTTGCATACCGGAGATTTTGAATTACTGCTTTTGATGTACACAGACACACACCTTCCTCCCCACACACAAACACAAGCCCTCCTGCACCCCCCCATTTGGGAGGCTGCACCCCCACACTCCCTACTTAAATATTCTAATTCTGAGGTCACACTACATACAAAAACACCGCCACACAAGCTACATTCTCCTTGCACACACACATCACAGTAACAAAACACACCAACACACACCACAGCCGCTACCCAAAACCCTTAACACCTAAACACTCACCTGAATCCATAACCACAGTGAAACACCAGAAGCGCTAATTCAAAATCTCCAGTATGCAAGACTTTGAATTTCACATTTCTGAGATTTTGTTGTTTTCAGGTTTCCACTTTATGGGCTCGAAATACTGAAATTTGATATTTCACTATTTCGAGCTTCTAAAGTGAATCCATATATATATATATATATATATATATATATATATATATATATAGACACACACACACACACACACACATATTTTTGCAACATGTGCTATTTTATCTAACATCATATTGTTGATTAAATATGCTTTCTTTCTATATGAAAACCTATATGTTTTCCAAAACATCATCATGTCCTTTACTTCTTTCATCACTTTGCCCCATTGTTGCTGTTTGCATTCATTTTTCCCCAAATTGTACTCTTAACACCTCTATATACTTGCCATTACATTCAACACCTCCTACTTCCCCATTAAAACCAAATCATTTACCTTTTTCTTTGCTTATATTTAGTTCAATTTTCTCCAGCATCACACCTAACTTTATGTTTGCTCTTTCCATCCATAGTATATTCTTTGTAACTATCACAATACCATCTGCATATGTATACATTATTGGTATTAGTACTTATTGTACCATTTAATAAACTCCATTTCCTGACACTGTATTAATTTCACTCATTATATTCATTGCCAATGGAAAAAAATAAAGCTACGTGTTGGACACCCCTGCGATATTCCACTTCCTATTTTTATTTTTTCCCCTATCTATCCATTCACATTTAGCTTTACACAATTTTTCCTCAAACACCAATTTGATTACCCTTAAAACTTTTCCACTTATACTGTATGATTGTAAAATCTCCCACAATGATTCATGTTGTATGTTATCATATGCTTTACTTATGTCTCCTATCATTATTTTTATCTCTACTTCCTTACTAATAATGTTGTCAATTACCTCTCTTATTATCCATAATAATTCTTGACTTCCTTTCCTTTTCTCCAAAATACATTTTGATTATACAGTTTCTCCATCTTACATTGTAATCTTTTGGCAATTATTCACATAAATATTTTGTAATCTGTGTTATTCAATGTTATTGGTCTCCAGTTTTTTATTTTATCTCAATTCCCCTTTTTAAAGTAAACTTTATTACCCCAGTAAAAATTTCTTTATACTTAATCTCTTTTTCTAGCCATTCATTCATTACTTCGATAAACATTACTTTTAGCCAATCTTCCATATCTTTATACATGTTATATTCAATTCCATCTATTCCTGTTGCAGAGTTCGTGTTTATGTCTCTCAGAATAGTTAATGTTTATTTATTCTTTTTTTTTAAATATTCATTATCTTCTTTGTTTAATTTCTCTCCATCATAAACTTTTTCTATGTTTACTCCTTTCCTAACAAATACATTTAATACATGCTCTTTAACAATTTCATATATTCCTTCTTGTTTTTTTGATTAATTTACCTTCCTTATCTTTTAATTCACTTATTATCTTTCCTTCTTTCATTATCTTACATAAATACAGTGCTACCTTGACTTTTTTCTTTTTAACAAATACTTTTTTGTATAACAGATTATGAATCTTAATTTGATTTATGTTGTATATTTCTTTTTCCTTCTTATAGAATTATTTATCTTTATCTAACACATTTTTGAATATTTCTTGACTTAACTCTTTACATTTGTCTTTTACTTTCCTTATTTTCTTTTCTATGCATTCTAGGAATGCTTTTTTTATATTTTTTTCTTTAAAATGCACCCACCATACAGTCCAATTTTTGTAGAACTCTTTCATACTTATATGCTGTTTCCAAAATACAATAAATTATTTTCTTTCTACTAATTCCAACTCTTTTTCATTAAGTCTTTGAATTCCTTTTCTTACCTTAATATTTATTTCTTTTCTTTTCTTTTATTTTTACCTTTGTTTACCGGGAGGTCTGACTGGACAGATCTGTCTGTTTTCAGCAGAAGCCCGGGGAGAAAAGCTCCAGAACATTTGCTAACATACTATACATAAGATATTTACATGACCATTGTGGTTTAGACATACAGTTATAAAATATTGCAGATATTAACATATGATTGCAGAAGATATTTACATAACCATAGTAGTTTAGAAATGCAATTAAAATTATAGCAGGTAGTAACATATGACTGGTGTTCATACTTGAAGATGTACTGAAGATAAGATAAGAAAGGTAAAATTAAAAAATACTAGCCAGATAATCTTGAAGATGTAAAGAAGATAAGCGAAGAAAGGAAAAACTAAAAGTACTAGCCAGTTTGTCAAAGAAAGACAATATAGACAAGTTCATATAAGTTTCACTGACATTTTAAGGGAAAGCGTTTCAACTTAGTCTAGGAGATAGTTAGTGGGTATAGATGGGACAGTGGGGAGTAGGTGGTGGTGAGTTGGTAAGTAACATGTGCCAATATATAATGCATCTATGGGAGTTTTAAAAAAGAGGTTGGATAGTGGGTAGGGGAAAAGTGTTAGAATATGTCAGTCAGGTGCTAGCCAGTTGCATGTCCAGGAGTTGTTTAGGTGGGAAATAAGCTGTTTTTTTGTAGATGTTTTTTTTTTAGGTTGTACCCTGATTTGTAGTGGTAGGGAGTTCCAAGTCTTAGCAATGTTGCTAGAATACAGGGAGTCATCAGAGCTGTAATGGCTTTTGGAGATTGCAATTAGTGCCTTGTTAGTGAATCTAAGTTCTCGGTAACTGGAATAGAGGGTGATTAGGTCTTGAAAGGCTGGAGTTTTGTCAGGTTGGTACAGTATTTGGTGAACTAGAAGAAGTTGGTTTAGAGCTAAGATGTTTTGAGAGTTGAGAGTTCCAGCCAGGAAAGCTGTTTTAGGGCTTGACAGTGGTGGGTGCAGTAGGAGTTTGTGGCAAAATTTGTTGTAGCATACTGATAGCTTGTTTATATCAGTCTTGTTTAGATTAATTAGGACAGGAGAAGCATATGGTAAGGTAGAGAGAAGATATATATATATATATATATATATATATATATATATATATATTCTTCATTCTGTTGTATTTTAATTCAAATCGCTGTATGATTATAAAAGTAGTTATGCTTAACTCCTTTAGTTTAACTTTTAAACTTTCTGAAATTAACAAATAATCTATTTCAGATTTAATCTCTATTTTTTTCCTAAATGTCTAATTTTTATTTTCCCATAATCTTAACTCACTACTCCTCATAATTTCTGTAACCATTTTAATATCACAGTTACTCTTTTTCTCTTAGATTACAATTAAATTCCCCTGCTATTATTACATTTATATTTCCACATACATAATTAAGTATACATTTAAACATAGGCTCTCTTTGTTTTTAGTAACATAATCATACAAAGCTACAATTCTATATACATATTTTCCATCTTATGTCTAATATTATTATTCTGCCTATTTCAAATATTGCAACATCCACTATATTAATATCTGTTTGACACAATATACCATGCCTGAACATCTTTCTTTACCTATATTCAGAATAACCGTACTATTCCAAAGTTTTTCTGTTTGCATTCTATCATCTTCTGTTAATAGTCTTATGTCCTCTAATACTATTACTTCAGCATCTATTTTAGTACACCACTGTAATATAATAATTCTCTTTTAGTATTTTTCAACCTAACATTTAATGCAAATATTCTCAGCTTTTACAGAACAGTTGTTATAATATAATTTCTATCCTTTACTTTCGTATTTTCTCTAAACATTATGTTTTTAAACATTCTTTTCCTACCAATGTATTTTATTCCTTTTACATTATGCCATTCAGACTCTTCTTCATCTCTCATATTTTACTTTTTCTTTATCTCTTCATTATCTTTATGTATAATCTCCATACTAATTTCATTTTTCTGAACTTGTTTTTGTGTCACAACTTCTTCTAGTTTTTTCTCCTGTACAATTTTATATTCATCTACTTGTATGTCTCTTTCACATTCTAACCATAAATGCCAAGATTACCATATTTCTTGCATTTTAAATCCACATTTTTTGCACTATGTCCTGTATTACCACACAAATATTTTTTTTTTTCTTATTACATTCATTAATTAAATGATCATCTTCTCTACAAAAATAACAAGTCTTCAGTTGCCCTCTATATCTCACAAAACCCTCATTACCATGAGCATTAATAATACTTGGTATACATATCACATTGTCATTTTCCAACATTAGTTTTACTCCATATTCCCATCCCCCTGTCCAAAGTCATCTTTCATCATAATCATCTGTCATAGCCAATACCTCCTTGCAACTCATTTTTAAACCTAGAGGTTCAACTTCTATTCTAAATTAAACCATATTCTTTTTTTTTTGTTTGTCTAAAAAAGATTGAATTACATATTCAGACCAAGGGTATACATTCTTTTATTGCTCATATTTCCCTATGAAATTTTCCATACATTGTCCGTTCTCAAATAATAAATCACAAAAAGCCTCATTGTTAATACCTCGTTTGCAGTCACACTCAAAGAAGCAATCAACGAGTCTCACACTTTCTACCTTTCCAGTCCAATCTCCTTTTTACTGATTACATATACGGTATACCTTCTCTTCATGCCCTTTTTTTTCTCTTTCTTCCTTCCCCTTCATTTACTGTTTGCATCTATGTATTCTCACTGACCTCGTCTTTTCTACCCTCTCTTTCTATTTTCTCCATTATGTCACTCCACAATACTGCTGTATTACTTTCTGGTTCACTCTGGTTGACCATCTGCATCAAATAATCATCCTGCAATCTTCTGGACTGAAGGGTTGAAATAATACATCCATCCTGTATCTCCAATTCACTCTCAAACAACCTTTACTGAAATAAATCCTACAAATCAGGTTCCAACTTTTCCTTTGTATTGCCCTGCTCCCTTCTCCCCTTCTCCTTTGCTAGTGACTTGTCCTCTGCCATCACCATGTTTACTTTTTCACCTGGCAGTGATTCTGCTAACTCCATACTGCTTTCCGTATTAACAATAACATCAGCGCTATCAACACTCTGGATAACATCTTCCATAGCTCTGCTGTCTCTCTGGGCTTCTTTGCATCTGGAACAGAACAGAAGCCAGCTGTGCCACTTTCAATTTTGTCCCCCTACTCTGAAGAATAGGGGAAGTTCCTCAATACCCTGGCCAAATTTCCTCTAGTAGTGTAATTAACACTTCAGGTCTCTCCTGAAATGAGACCATTAGCCTAGTGTGACTAGTCTAGTCAACTAAAGGATAACTAAATAAAAAAAAAGTTGGACTTATTTGAATGATTAGGTAAGTGAACTCTTCCTTTGTCTTTTTTAAAGAATGAGTACAGCCATTGACTGACAGATCATAAAATTTAAACAGCAGTATTTGGACCAAAATACAAATTCAATGTTCCTACTATAACAGTTAAAAACTACTAGGAAGGTAAGTGCACTATGAATGAAATACATATTCAAAACCTGTATAATATATGTAATATAGAAAAACACTAATAAATAATTACAGTGAGCGGACCTATAAAGCCTTAATGTTGTTTGTCTTTTGGTTTTTCCCGGTTAGGGGTCGCCACAGCGGAACTCCGGTCTGCTAATGATTGGCAGTTGTTTTTTATGGTGTCAAGTTGCCAGCCCAATGCCCAACCTTCAACAAAGGCATGCCCATTCAACGCATGTCTTTCAAATGCCCACTCAACCGCGGGGAGGACATGTAGACTCCACACAGAAGGCACTCCCAACCCAAGCCGAGAATCGAATGGGAGAACCTCTTGCTATGAAAGCCTTAATAATAACTCTAATATGAATACCTAGACATCGCTAATCCTAGTTAGTAATACTCTAGCTGGTTATCCAAAAGCTGTAGTCTGAAGATAGATGAAAGAGAAAATAAAGTAACACAAGAGGATATTTATAAAGACAGACTGACACTGAATGCATGTTAGCTGGCAGATGCAACCTGTGAATACAGGTAGCATCGGCCATGCAGACTAACATGTATCTATGTACTGATGATGCCAAGGTTAGTAAGTTAGTTGAAAGTTCTGTTAATAATATCATTGGAAAGAATTGTCCCTCCTAGAAAGACATGGCAACAGGTAGCACCAAAGGAAAGACTCCGACGATGGTGGTGGTGGTGGGGAGGGCGTGGTAGAGGTGGAAACTATGTACATCTGTCAAGAAGGATGTGCTTTCATTTTTTTTTCAGATGAAGGTGTTGGATATAGGAGAAATCTAAAACCTAAGTAAAGGCTTAAGTCACATGATTGTCCATCCCATTTCTTTGCCCCAGACCTTACCTTCTGTCTCTAGTCTCTCATCCAGTCTCCCCATTGACTCATTTGTTGTACCAGCCCTTCAGTAAGATCCTTCCCTTTGTGAGTAACAGAACAGTGCCAGTGAAGTGCCTTCATCTGAAGAATATATCATGAAGTACCTCATTCATTGGCCAAGGACTGAATTCTTTCTGACAAACCAAGGATTACAAAGCACGTTGAATGCAGACCTACTTCCTATGACAATCTCAAATGCAGTGGTACACTTTTCTTCGCAAGGCAGGTGGATGAAGATCCTCTGCCAATTAACCTGACCATGGGTCTGACTCATAATAGGTGAGAAATGTGTGCATGCGTGTCTATTTTATATATATAAATATATATAAATATATATATATATATATATATATATATATATAGAGAGAGAGAGAGAGAGAGAGATACAGATATAGATACAGAGAGAGAGAGAGAGAGAGAGAGAAAGAAGAAAGAGATCTGTCTATACACTCAAAACTTGAATGTTAGAATATTGAACACACATTGCTGAAAACCCAGAAGCCTGAATGGTACAGGCCATTATTCTGCAGGAATATGGTACAATCAGGACTGCAGTTTTGCTACTCATATCCAAAGGGATAGGTAAAGGAAAGGAGTGGAAAGGATGAAAGCAAAGCGCATTCTAAACTGCTGTCAAAGAATGGAGGTAGCTAGATCACACAGATCCATTCAGAAGTTCTGGGAAAACAGAGAAACATGACAACAGAAGATAGAACTAGCAGATTAAAATCAGGAATAAGCATCCGTCCAGTCTGTGGCTATAGAGTTTACCAATAACATTGCCTGTTTTTGACTCCAGTGAATTACATAGACTGACATTAAGAGACAGATTACAAATGAGGGGTTTTGCACTACACATGCTTTAATGAGTAGCTGGGCGATGTAGTGAGACAGAAATTCACAAGTCCGATGACTCCAGAGTTGTAGTCACTGTCACACTTGTCTATTATGGAAGAACTATGGAGAGTTTGATAGCATATATGTGGTGTTAAAATATTACTGTTACCTCAGTGTGCCGTAATGGCTACATTGTATTTTATCTGTATTTACTTATTCATTTGTTGCTTTGCAATCTTTCTTTTTTTTATGCTGCAGCAGGTATATATGCAGAAATACACCAAAGCTCTTTCTTATTGTTATTGTTACTGAGGAAGTCAGTTGGAGTAAAAGGGAGATGGAATCTTATAGAATATCTGTGATCAGTCTTGGATGTGACAAAGAGAAAATAATGAAATGCTTTTATATGTTATTACTTGAGAAATCCATCTAGTTTGAACATATAAATGCTACTTTTAATATTCTTCTCTAAGGAATGGTAATAGGAATGCACATAACTGAAAGCAGCCACATGACAGCCATGGTATTAACAGTGCATATCTTTCAAAGCTAAATACGATGGCAAGAAATGGAGTTCAGAATTTTCATCAGTTAATACATTTCTGACATGTAACATTTTGAACAAATGCTAAAATGATTTCTTGTTTTGCAATTAAGTTAACAAGTGCTTCTACATAAAAGTAAATAATATGGGAAGAAATAGCCAGGGAATTATTATGGCTAGGCTGATAGCCTAGTACCAACCTATGAACCTATGAACCTATGAACACTGAGGGTTACTTTTGTAAGGAAGAGGAGGTAATCATAATGCTGATTTTTTTTAAGAACTTGAGAAATAAGCAACATTGGTTGAAATAAAGGGCCATATAAGCATGATAAATCAAACCATGTTTCATCAAACATAAAGAGAAGCCATATTAATTCCCATTGTGTTTCGGAATGATCACTTGAAGAACATACCATGCAAATTCCTGGTCACATTTACCACCTCCACATGCAAAGACAGACAGATACACACACACACACACACACACACACACACACACACACACACACACACACACACACACACACACACACACACACACACACACACACACACACACACACACACACACACACACACACACACACACACACACACGGGTTCATAGGCAAGTACTTGGCAGTCAAGTCTGCAGACCATACCGATCCTAGTCAAAATCTCAAGTTCAGAAGTTCCTTTCAGTTTCAAGGAAAGCAACACATAATAGTCCAGGAAAAGAATTTGCAGCTGCTCATCCAATTATTTAGGTCTACCTTGAAGGTGGTAAGGGTAATACTCTGCTTGACATGTAACAGAAGTCTGTTCCAGAGATGATGGAGACATTGGGATACGAATCAATAATGAGAATGTGTAGTATTTATCCAATGATGTTTAGTGCCTTTAACTGAATACTTGAGTTCCATTTGTTTGTAAAGGAATAGTAGGTCAACGAGGGTTGGGTCTTTCATGGTTCGAAAGGCTAGACAGAGATCTCCACAGAAGAGTCCATAAGAGATTAAGTACAGAGAAATGGTGCTACCATTAAGACATGATGGTGAAACAATAAGGAATTATTAACAAGAGTGCCTAGATCCCTTATGAGAGTGTCTGACTGGAGAGGTGTGCTTCCTATATGGCATGCGAACATGTCTTATTTATCAAAATGAACCATGCTACATTTTTTACATTTAATTTGAGTTTAATTGTCTTTGTACTTGTAGTTAACATGGTCTAACCTATGTTGGGGCATTTGCGAATCAGTGCAAGACTGAATAACAACACCTAATCTATAGTCATCTGCAACTTAGATTACTAGGAGAGTTACACTGAAGGTCTGAGAAATCAATGCCGAATTGTTGAGGGACCAACACTGTGGCCCTTTGGTACATCACTGGTAACTTTTTTTTTTCAGAAGTGGAGTGTAACTCTAACCATATGGGTTCTGTCAGACAACCAGATAACCATCCACTGCACACCATAAGAATTTATATTCCAATTTACAAGTTAGTCAATAATGCATGCATGGCGAATATTCTCAAATGTCTTGGCCAGGTCCAAATATTGTGTATTTACTGCATAACCATATTGCAAATTCCTTCAAATTTTCAAATGTCAGTAAGTACTGATTTTCTCATAAGGTTACATAACCTGCTTGTAAATGACAGTGTTGCTCTGCTGCAGAAGTTTGCTTCATACCACCATGAACAATTCCTCTTTTTGGAAAGTAAAGATTTGTGTGACAGGTCTATTATAATATATAAAAAATAAATCCTTATTCATTATACATTATTAATGTCTAAGCTGCAGAATGAGAGGAAGTGGTATTGTATGAATCAACTGCCATTGTAATCCCCTTGCTCAAAGATGGTGCCACTACTGAACCTGGAAACTATCGCCCCACTAATTTGACAAGTCAGATCTGTAAAGCGATGGAGCATATTATTATTGATTTCACAAACAAGGACATAAGTAATCTCCAAGCACTTGGCTCCACCTAGTTCAGATTCATCAAGGGCAGATCTTGCCTGTTGAACATGGTCGATTTGTTTGAGTGTGTCACCAAGGCCCTGGATGAGTGAAAGTCAGTACATACAGCCTACCTTGATGTGGCCCCTACTCGGGCATCATTAAAAAGCTAGCACAACTTGGCAAAAATCTCTGTCTTATCAGGTGAGTGGCCAACTGTCTGACTGACAGGACCCTCAAGGTCATAAATAGGTGCCTCCACCTCCAATAGCAGACCTGTCACTAGTGGAGTTCCCCAGGGATCCGTCCTGCGACCCTTACTGTTTGGCATCTACTTCTCAGAGGTCCAGGCAAAGACTAAAAGCCTGTGGCTGAACAAGTCTGCAGACAACCATAAGTTGGGTGTTGTCATCGACTCCCCAAATTATGTTAACATACTGCAAGAGGGTTTCAGCAACTAATGGATGGTGCCAAAGTCAGGGCCTCAAGCTAAATGCAAAAAAGTGTGTATTATCATGCCATTATGCAAAAGCATGGCCCCTACTGATTACCACATCAACGGCAACCCCCTAAGTACACAACCTGTGGTGAAAGACCTGGGTACTCAGGTTGATAACAATCTCACATTCGACCATCATGTAGCAACAGTGGTCAGAAAAGCTTTTTCTTGGTTCATCTCATAAGTCAAGGGATTGCATACAGAAAAAAGGAGGTTATTTCCTCTCTATACTCCTCCCTCATTAGAGGAATAATTGAGTATAATTCCCTGTTTGGTATGTACATCTTCAAACATCTGCACCAACTGGAAAAGCCACAGAAATACCTCACAAAGAAAATCCATGGCCTCCAACATCTGTCCTATGCAGACAGGGTCAAATTACTATCGCTCTACTCAGTATCGTACAGACTGCTCAGAGGTTATCTGTGTCTCGCCTACAAGGCAATCTCAGACCCTGCTCTACTAGAGGTGCTCCAGATCTACAAGTCTAACTCCTCGTGCATTACTCGCTCAAAAGGCCTGAATCTAATATGCAGCATCTATAAAACCTGCTGGAAAGACAGGTTTGTCTCCAAGAGGTTGCCCCATCTCTGGAATACTTCCCATATTGCATTTGTGTTTCACACCTGAGCTCTAAGGTATGCTCTTTTGCACCTGTAAAGCGATTCAATCTCCATAAAGATAGCAAAGTTACTACTGAAAACCCTATTTTCAAATTTCCAGATAGAGACTTTTTGATTTGGTGGTATTTTGGGACACGTTATAACCAGGATGTTATACTGATTTTATGTTACTATTACTTTGTGTAGCATACATTTCTGCATGCAGAATTGAATGATTTGTAAGGTGCAAGGTTCTATTAATATACTCTGATGGTACAGTACTATACTCCTAAGTGTAAGGTGTCTGTTGTACTTGTGGACTCCTTTAGGTGTTGCACATGGAGAAGGACTATTTTCATTTATTGCTATTTCATTTTACATCCTACCACTTCATGTTATGCTTTGGTTTGGTGCTGTTGGTGATTATGCATGTTTTTCTACATTTGTTGTGTTTTTTTGGCTACTTTATGGCTCAAATTATGATTAAAAAGAAATTCACTTTACACATGTCCACCCTGTCAACTAATATACAACATGCTTGTGTTTTAACCCATCACATGGCATCAGCAAATACAAATGTCTTATTTATTTACTTTTACAGAGAAGTGAATGTTATGACAGCAGTCTGCCATTTTATTTGGCAACATTATTATCTTGGATATAATCTCAAAAACAGACAGATTCATAACAAAGAGAATCATAGTATTCCTCCTGATAGAAACCTAGGGGGACCACTGAGCTCCAAGGCAGTAGTCTATATTTGGCAAAACTCTGGAGGATAAGAAGAGGATTGATGACTCACACAAAAAAGAACTACTACTTGCTTTCTTGAAGAGTCCTCTATTTCAATAAGCTGCTGCTGCCCTACTTGCTTGAGGGATGGTGATTATGTACATAAGTGATCAGCACAAGCACAGTACACAGCTATTCATATTGCTGTCTCATGGTGCTCGGTTCCACAGTTCAGTTCTTTGCTGTGCTGCATTATGTGCAGAGCCTTCATATCTTTCTTATGACCACCACTTGATGGAGGTGTTGCCTGTTGCTTGAGTTTCCTTATGCATCCCAAAGAATGCCATAGATGCAGTGGTCTTCCTCTAAACTGCCCATAAGAGCATGCACTATATAACAATGAATGTGCGTGCAGGTCACATGATGGGTTGGTGCCACATTTTAGTTAAGCTCCTTATTGCATACTACGATTTCTGGAAAAGGTTGCATAACAAGATACCGTCTGTATGGAAGTGTAGACCTGAATCTCTTCTATGGTTGTGCATAGTTAAAACATGTAGAGGGACTGTATTTTGTATGCTAGCATAACTAATGGTTTAATACTTGGAGAAAAGAAGTGTACTTAATTTAATTTTCTTAACTTTCCTTTCATTATAAATATAAAATTAGCCACTAGAAAGGTTAAGACAGGAACAGAAAAATACAGAAATTCTGTCCTCTAGTGCCAGACATTATTATGAGCTTATGCGTACCGCTGGTTAATAATGAAGTACTGTCTGAGAGTACCCACTGAGGAGAACTGCTACAGTGTTTACTCTGGCAAGGCTGAGGAGGAAAAGTCAGAATATGGGTCTCAAATGTTTCAGCTTAGAGCCAGGAAAAGACTCTCAGTGACATAAGCAAGAGCAGATATTATGGCGTGTGTGTGTGTGTGTGTGTGTGTGTGTGTGTGTGTGTGTGTGTGTGTGTGTGTGTGTGTGTGTGTGTGTGTGCGTGTGCATTTGTGTGTGTGTGTGTGTGTGTGTGTGTGTGTGTGTGTGTGTGTGTGTGTGTGTGTGTGTGTGTGTGTGTGAGTGTGAATGAGTGCACAATTGTATGCATCCTGCATAATGCAGTGCTACAAACAGTAACATAACACGGCATAAAAGAGCACATTCTGAAGGCATTAATATGTAGGGTGGCATATTCACTATAATCAGCATTTTTGCTATTCCCTGCTGTTCATGTAATTCATGTTTTTAAGTAATTCTTGGATAGGCCCTTAAAGTGGGAGCATGGGATCTCAGCAGGCCTGTTTCATTACCAAATTTCAGTTCATGAATGAATGAATAAATTAATGAGCAAAGGGAGACTGGGATTGGAAATGAGATATATTTGCTGTGAAAGAACAGTAAAAACTGGGTGCTTAACATACAAGAGTGTTGTGACTCAGTATTCTGCTCTCTGTATTAGTTAATTCGCTCAGGTCTTGCAAAAGAAGCCATCATTTTTTTTATTCTCTTTGCAACATATAAATGTGGCTTTTATTCTGTTTCACAGAGCATAAAAAATTGAGAATGAACAGGGTCTTGTGTTAGTGATTAAAAAAACGAGGACAGAAGAACAGAGATATAAATAGAAAGTAAACGGGTTTCTATGGTAACTATGAAAAAATCATCTCAACGAAGGAAGCTCTTCTCCTGTACTGAGGAATATTCTTAACATTATACATTGCAATATTATATTACATTATATTATATTATATTATATTATATTATATTATATTATATTATATTATATTATATTATATTGTTAGGTGTTACTTCAAGTACATGTTACACATAATCAAAAGATCAGTGTATGAAGTATGCCCATGCTTAAAGATCACATCTATAAGCAAATAAAATAGAAGTACAGTTACATTGATTTTTTTAGGTAACATTATCAGAAGAAAGGTATTTATATATTTAGTTAAATTTACTGAAGAGAGCACTGTAGCATTCACTGAGGTAAGGATTCTAAGTGAAGTGGCAATGCCAATATAGTTTTACAAAAATACATCTTTATTATGCTCTTAGAAGAAACATCATCCAACCATGACTGACTCCATATCACAGAGATCAGAGAAGTAAAAGGATGTGTCATTTGGGAAACAAACCAAAGACCCTCAACAAACTGTAGTGGTTTCACTAGCTGTGGACCAACAAGGTCTATGGATAAATAGGTGTGGAATTTTCCCGTAAGAGCCTTATTTTTTTCATTTCTGAATCCACCAAAGTGATTTTAACATTGCTGAGCAGAGGCCTTCTCTGTATTTGTGTGTATGTTTGTAGTTTAAGACATGGCTTAGTGGTTAAGGTCTCTGCCTCCCATGCACAACGTACAAAGTTTGATCCTGACCTCTGACCAATGCCTATTTGGAGTTTGTCAACCACTTTGGGCATCTACTGTGGTGCGCACACGGATCACAGACTGTGCGCCATGGCAGGGCTAGCCACTTAACGGTGTAAAATATGGCTCAAGTTGATTCTGTCATGTTGACTAATGTCGCCAAAAAAGGGCATGGGTAGTTACCAGTGATAAGTGGGTTGAGAACCTGGCCACCCACACCAGGGACCTGTGCTAACAGTGGGAGGGGTACGTGTGCCCCTATTGTTCCAGGCTGTGTTACCTAGGATAGCTCTGTTGAGCGAAAACTAGACATAAAACCAACCAACCTGCCAAACATGAATTGAGAATTGCTACGCTTACTTAATGCAGGTTCACTGACAGGATGCAGCATGGAAGTGGATGACATGATGATGATGATGATGATACAGAGGAGACTGAACACCCTATGTATCCAGGAGATGAGATGAAAGCCACTTGGCTTGGGATCCAGAGTCTGCTGCTCAGGTGGAGGGCAGTCTAGAAA
The DNA here is from genome assembly GCF_019279795.1 of Protopterus annectens. Taxonomy (NCBI): domain Eukaryota; kingdom Metazoa; phylum Chordata; order Ceratodontiformes; family Protopteridae; genus Protopterus; species Protopterus annectens. Next base: position 940,089,875 of record NC_056741.1, read on the forward strand.
TAGTGTAGGGATTGTGGTGAGAGAAAGGATTCGGAAGGCAGTATGACAGACTCATGGCAGTCAGACTCCAGTGTAATGATAGGGCAGTTCAACCTATGCCCCACAGCAGGGTTATGATAGTGAGGAAAAGAGTGCATTTAGACAGCAGTTGCAAGACCTACTAGAAGGTGTTTATAATGGGTGACTTGAATGCACATATTGGGACAGAACAGGGTATGAGGACCACCTGGGTCCACATGGGTGGAGCAATAGGAATAAAAAGGAATAAAGAAGGAGAAGCCATTCTAGACTTCTGGCTTGATAGTGGCCAACACATAGTTCAGAAAGAGAGACAGTCACAAGATCACATACAAGAGTAGTCAACATGCAACTCAGGTAGACTCTCTCCTAGTAAGGAAAAGGCACTGGGGCAGAATCCATGATTGCAAAGTCATCCCCAGTGAAACAGTCCACCCACAGCATAAACCATTAGTTGTAACAATGAGCTGCAAGCAGTGGTTAGAGAAGGTTCTAAGGTCAACAGAGACCAGGCTGAAGACCTGGAAGTTGACTGGAGAGAAAGTACAAAGAATTACTCAGGGTTATAGCACCCCAAGAAGAGGAGTAAATAGATGGAGATGAAGAAGAATGGCAGTGCCTAAAAAAAACAGCATGTGTTAGGACTACAGAAAAGATATGTGGCCAAGCCAGGTATGGAAATAAGGTACATAAGGAAAGCTGGTGGTGGAATGCAGAAGTCCAGGAAGTCATCAAAAGAAAAAAGGAGTGCAGGAAGAAGTGGGAGACAGAAAAGACTGACCAGGCTAGGAAGGACTACTGGATGGCTAACAAAGAAGCTGAGAAATAAGTTGCAATAGCAAACAATAGGGCATCAGAGGCACTGTACCAACTTCTGGAAAGTGACTCAGTAAGGGGCACAAAGAAACTATATCAGGTTGCAAGGCAAAGACTGAAAGATAAAGAAGATAGTCGGACACCCTTCATAAGGGATGCCAGCAACAACCTGCTCACCAGCCCAGAGAACATCAAAGGCAGATGGAAGGAGTATTTCCAGCAGTTTCTGAATAAAGAAAACCTCACGGAAGCTCTACTTCCCCAGAAACAGCCTACGATGAGAGAAGAAGAGAAGCCCACCCTTGAAGTAGCAAGAACAGCACTAAGGAAAAGGAAGTCAGGGAAAGCAGCAAGCTCAGATGAGGTCACAACAGATATGACAAAGATACTGTTTAAGATAGGGAGAAATGGCTCCTGAGGGTACTAATAACAGTGTGGAGAGAAAGTCATATCCCAGATGACTGAAGAATAAGCATACTAGTGCCAGTGTACAAGACCAAAGGGGACATCCACAACTGTGGGCAGTACAGAGGCATCAAACTCCTATCACATTGCATGAAAGTTCTGGAGAGGGTGACTGATAAACAGATACGCAGAGTAGTAGAATGTAAGATGGGTAATGAGCAGTTTGGATTCAGATAAGGAAGCAGCACAATTGACCTGATGTTTGCATTGAGACAGATACTTAAGAAGAAACTACAGATGAGGAGAGAGTCCAACTGGACATTCCTAGACTTGGAGAAAGCATACGACAAGGTCCCATGAAAGCTGATCTCGGCAGTACAGCAGTGGTTTGAAGTCCCAGAAACATTGTTAGAAGTAGTGCAGGCTGTGTACAAGAACACAATGACTCAAGTATGAACAGTGGTCAGCCTCACAGAGGGGATGTACATCAGGGTTCAGCTCTGAGCCCACTGCTGCTCATACTGGTGATAGATTACATTAGCATTATACATTATATACATACATATACATACATACATATATATATATATATATATATATATATATATATATATATATATATAGCAATGCAAAAAAGTAAAATGAAAGTCTTAATGAGGAAATAATTCTGTGTTATGCAACTTGTAAACAAAGGTATGGAGTCTAGGTCTAATGAGGTTATCGTTCCTCTATATTTGCATTAATCTGACCTGTCGTTGTGTACAATGCCCCCTTTGGTATGTATCTAACCAGGCACATCCAACAACTGGAACATCCACAGAGGTTCCTTACTAAAAGAATACAGAGCATAAATAACATGCTCTTATGCAGACCACCTCAGAGCCCTATCCTTGTATTTTGTCATCTACAGGCTGTTGAGGTGAAATCTATGCTTGACATACAAGGCATTTTTGGACCACATACTGATGGATCTCCTGCATATCTGCAAAACAAACAGCACCAGAATTACCCTTTTTAAAGACGTATTCCTTGCCTGAGATATAGCTAGGATCTGCTGAAGTGACAGGTATGTGTCTCAGAGACTACCCCTTCCAAGAAACAGGTTCCCCATCCATGTGAAGGAGAGTTCCTCCCTAAACCAATTCATAAATTCATCCCTGGTTTCGCATGTATGTCTGTAATGGACACAGGCAGCCTGTAAATGATTTATCTCCCAGGCTCATACTTGTAAATGTTTCATTTTCCAAGGCCCTGCTTACACTTATCAAGAGTACCAAAACTTGTCAGAGATTTAGGATGCATGGCTAGGCTTCTTCAGCAGTTGTTAGCCTAGTACACACTTGTGAACCTATGAACTCATTCCCTCCAATGGAGCTCTGGAAGTTTACACAAAATGTTGGGCGATCACAAAGTTTAAGATGCGTGAAGAGTAGTTGGATGAGAAATAAAAGATCTGTCTAGTAATCCAGAGAGGACTGATCTGGTGAAGGTGGCTATGGATTTAGAAAACGCACCCACTCTGCAATATTTAGTAAAGGTATTTACAGAAGACAAAGTAGCTGCTTCTAGGATTGTTCTAGAGTCAGCCTCTTTGTAAGAGGAACCAGATGAGTCCCCTGCTATAGTAGAGAGTGCATTAGCTGGGAAAGGTAAGGATTTTCCATGCTGAGTGTAGCAAAAGGTAATGGATTTAGATATCCAGTTAGCAACAGTTTACTTAGAAACTGGATTCCCAAGCTTGGAATCCTAGAAAGAGACATATGGTTGGTCTAAATTGCAGATATCTTTAGTTCTCTCCAGGTAGAATCTGAGTGGTTTATGCATATCAAGAGAATGTAGGATCTTTTTCTCCTTGATTTTTTGGGTTTGAGAAGAAGGTGGGGAGACTAATAGCATGAATGAGAGACAGCTCATTCACCACTTTATGCATAAAAGACAGATTGGTCCTTAAAGACACAACCACTTTGAAAAATAAGGAAGGAAGGGGTTGCCAAAAGTGCCTGTAGTTTGGGTACTCATATGGTCAAGGTGAGAGCTACCAGGAGAATGGTTTTCCAAGACAGAATCTGAAAGAGGCAGAAGCGACTGGCTTGAAGGGGTGGAGAGCAAGTTCCAGCACACAACTGAGGTCTCAAGCTGGTGAGATTGCTTTCCATGGAGGTCTCAACTGGACAACACCTTTCCTTTAAGAACTGTTTAACCTTTAATCTGAGCAGAAGAGAAGGATCCAGAGATATTCAAGCAGATATGGATGAAATGCATGGCTTAACAGATGAGAATTATTGGTTAGATTTCAAACTGCAGGGGACCATTGCAGGATTAGCCTGTACTGGGTATTGTTCTTTACCTAGACACCAAATTGCAAATCTTTTCCATGTTTTTATGTAAGATTTCCTGACAGTAAGCATCTTTGTCTTCTGGGGAACCTACAGCATGTATTCAGAAAACTGGTGTCTAAAAGGAATCACAATCCTATAATACATAATGTCAGATTGAGGGATGACAGATTGGGATGAAGTAATGAGCCCTTTTGTTGTGTGAGCAAGCCCACTATGGAGAGTATCTACTGGTGATTGTCTTTGGCTAGGTGGAAGGCAAGGAGGAACCAATGCTGTTTTGGCCAATAGGAAGACACCAGTAAGATCTTTGGGTATTCTCCTTGTATCTTTATGAAGATATTGGACAGGTGATGACTGCAACAGTAAAACGCAAAGAATATGTGGGAGAAGACATATAAGACCCTCCATTTCCAAGGAAAGGACATTGTGTCCATTTTCCAAACAAATGAGCAGAAGATGTTTGCTGCTGATGGAAGCAAACAGTCCACAAATGGAGGGTTTCAACAACAGATCTATGTTTTGGAATATCTCCCTTTTCAGCATACATTCATGGGGATCTTCCCTTAATCTGCTTAGAAGGTCTGCCAGGACATTGTCCTGTGAGGGAATGTAAACCACTTGGAGGGACAGGTTTTCTTTTGTGGCCTGCTGCCATGCCATCATTTCTAATTTGCACAGTTGATAGGATCTAGCTTCTCCCTGCTTGTTTATGTACCACATGATGGTTGCATTGTCTGTGAACACTCTTAAGGTACCTGGTTTCTAACAGTGGGAGAAGATCTGCTGGGACTGTATTAGTACCCCTGTCTCCTTCAAATTGATGGGCTTTGATCTTAAATTTATTGGCCATTGTCCCTGGACTCTCAGGTTGCCCATACATGCTACCCATGCATCATCAGATGCATCTGTGTGCAACTACTGTGTAGTGATTGCTGTTTGAAAGGTTGCCCTAGGTTGAGCTTTATCAGTGATATCCAATAAATAATTTCCTTCATTAGGCAGGGCAGGAGAGGAATCTGAGTGGCCAGGGGATGGAAATATTGGAACAAGGTGGATTTTGGGAACCAGTGAACTGGCAATGATGTCCATGGGGATGTTTGCTGCCATGAATCCCAGTGCTCAGAGTATCTCCCTTACAGTACAGGACTGAAAGAGAAGAAGAGAAAGGAAGTAACTGGTGAGGCCCTATACTTTATTTGGTGATAGGAAAACCTGCTTCAATTTGGTGTCTAGTGTGCAGCCCAAGAAAACTAGATCTTGGATTGGTTTCACTGTGGACTTCTTTAGTTTGATTTTGAACCGCTGACCTTGAAGTCGGGATAAGATGAATATGGAATGAGTCAAGAGGTTTTGGTGAGAAGATGCCTGCATTAACAGGTTGTCCAAATAAGGGAATATCTGGATTCTTTGGGTCCTGCAGTAAGCTATGACTAGAAGGAGACATTTTGTGAAAATGTGGGTAGTACAATGGCCAAAAGCCAAAGCAGAAAACTGAAAGTCTGATGAACAAGTAGAAAACCTCAGGAATTTCCTGTATGTAGGGTGAATTTGAATGTGGAGATCTGAATCTGTTGGATCCCAGACATCGAGCAATGTTTGAATGGTGTAAGAGAGCAACTGTGTCTGACTGGAATGGGGAGAAGGAATGCCATTGAAAGGAGGAACCTCTTTCCATGTCATTTTATACTCATTCTAAATTATGGAAAAATCCATTTGTCTGAAGTGATGAGTAGTCAGTTTTTTAGAGCTGAGGTGAGACTTTTTGATAGTGGTACGATGGACTGAGTGGTGGGTAAGGTGCCAGAGGGCAATCAAGCAGATTTGTCTGGGTAGAGAGGCCTCCCAGATCTAGAATCCCTGAGTGGCTTGTCTTGGAATCTTTTTCTATGTATTTTTTGGCCTTATGAGAAGGCCTAGACTCCTACAAGTGAAAGAGGTGGGTTTTACAGGCTAGTTCCTTTTGTATCTGGGCAAAGAAGTGATAAAGATCTCCCTACTGTCCCTCATAATTTTATCTAGTCCTTGTAGCTGTTCGAAAAGACTGGCAGCTTCTGGACCAATAAAAGGTCTTTGTTTAAAAAGAGTTTTGACTTATACCTCCTGATCACAGAACATGTAGCTACTGCCTTGAATGAACCTTCTACTGCATCATAGTTGTATTTTATGCTGTGCCTGGCCACTTGGGGGCCCAAGCCACAAAAAAAATAAAGCCTTTTGTGTACTGCCTGTTTCCTCAGGGGTGGGTAAATCACCCAGAATGGACAATACATATTTAGTCAATTAGGCCGGATAATTCAGAGCATTAAAAGCCAGAGTATAGTAGTATAAATCTTTTTTTTTCTCCAGTCTGTCCATTGATCTCTTGTCAGTAACTTAGAGGGCCTGTCTGTAGCATGGAATACACAGAAGGGTCTACCACAGAGGGGTTTTTTTTGTACAGAAATTTCAAATCTATATGTTCTTTGTAAAAAATATATTTGTCCTTTTTGGGGCTGGTGGCTGAGAGTCAGGTGCAGTGAAAGTGGATGCAAAAGCATCACGGAAAGCCTCCAGAAGAGGAGGTGCACATGCTGGAGCAGGGGTTTGCACTCCCAAGAGGTTATCATATCTCTGCTGAATCTAAGAAATCTGCCATGATTCCCATTCAAAATGCTTTTTCATATTAAAAGTTGTTTTGTTTCCCCAAATGAAACTTTTTCAACTGTGGCAGTCAGGAGAAAGGGAAACCTTCATTATCTGAAGTCACTTGGCCTTGTGAGTGGATTTGGAATGAATAGATCTAGGAGTCTGATTCAGCCTCTTCATCCTCAGAGGAAGAATCTAAGTGTCTCTTTTGGGGAGTGCTAGTAGAAACAGAAGAAGAGTAGTATGGCTTTCAAAGGATGGTGGCCTGATTGCCATTATTGCTTTAATCAGGCCCTGTAAAAAGTCTATCCAATCCTTTTTCTTAGATTTCTGAGGAGAGGAAACATTTTTAGGTTTTTTGTTTCTCTTTCCTAGGTGCGATGTTCACTGTGATTAAATACAGAGGATATCACCCCTGATGAACCTCAATGAGTGACCCTGGAATTTCCTCTCTAATGAGGATCTGCAGTATGTCTTGGGTCCCTTGGAAATTATCATACATGGATTCAGCATTCTATCCATTGTTGGTAGCTTCAGTTATTTTGGACATGTGAACCTTAGGCACCATACTGGCAGCAGGGTCACGATAGCAGGCATCTGCATAAGCATCACGTATACCACAGATTCTGAAACCTCTGTGGGTATATCCAAGTCTGACTTGGCAGTCATGATATCAGGCTTAGGCTTCTTAAACATTTTCTTTTTTTTATGGGCAGGGTGTCTGGGTAGAAGAGTCCACCATCTTTGCTTGGGTGAGTCACTTAAGGCATTGGAGTTTCCAAGTAGGAGTTGACAGGCAGAAGTCATGTTCTTAATGTTTTTGGAAGAAAGGACTGACAGACTGTACAATTTTTACAGTAGTGCTCTGCAACTAAGCAGAAAAGGCCATTGAAGTAGAGATACTTATAGGAAATCTGGCTACAGCAATCTCAATTTCCTCTCCTAGTTGACATCTAACAGAGCAACAAACAGCAATGCACATGAAAAAAAATAAGGAAGGTTCTCCAACAGTGTACTTATCACCAGTGAAGGCCAATGATACCAATGGCCATGTGTAAAACAGACTGATGGGTGCGAGACCTGCATTCCAACTAGCAGTGAGATACGCTGGGGATTTATCATCATACATCTGATTATGTACTCCTATGCCTGTGGGCTTAGGTCATATGTCAGATATATGGCTCTATGGAAGGTTTTGGCTATGGTGCCCTGGCCAGACATCCAGATTATTTGGTGAGATAACCAAACAGTATGGAATACTGCAGAAGTGATCTAAGGAAGGACATCAGTTAGGTGCAGCACATGGAAAAGAAACAAACATGAAGGCTGAGGTGGAGTTGGGAGAGGTGATGGTGACAAGAGAGACAAATATTCTGATGCTGGGAGACTTGTTTATTTTATTTATTTCCATTTGCTAACTAGGGTAGTACAACAAGACATAACAGCCCGGGTTTAAAAACCTTTTGAAGAAAAAGAGATGAAATAGAAACTCATATATGGTTAAAATTCCAAGACAGACATACCTTTCAACCTCTCAGAGCAACAAATCTGGACAAAGCCTAAACTGATGGAGGGGGGGGGCAAATAGGAACAGATTTGAAATATTGCCCTTACAAACTTAGAAAGTTGATAGGATAATAGGTTTTGCAATAGCATGAATTCTCCGAAGGATGTGGAGTCTTAAACTCAAATGTTTGTCATTATTTAATGACTTCCAATCCTCAGCTATTTGCCAGAAAAGGGCAGATTTTAGGAGGAACACAGCAGAAATATGAGGCAAAAATCTGGACAGTCTGTGAAAACCTGTACAATTGAGAGGTATGATAGAGATGCCCTGATAAAACATGTTATCCAAAGACAGTTTAGATATCATTAATATATTTTCCTTACCTCAGACCTACTAAAATAAAATGTACTAGGATATAAGCTAGTTGTCAGTCATAAAAAATTATACTTGTCCATAACGGCTCGTGGCAAAGCCCAAAGGTAAACAAATGCATATATCAAGAGCAGCAAGTTATGCATGTTTTACATTTTGATTATATTACATTATATATTTATTTTGCTCTTGCACTATTTTTCATTTTTTTTTGGAATGTCTGTCTGATTAACTGGGGTTTTTCTAAATATTGAATAAATATGATGTCCAGAAGAAAGAACTATCTAGGTTATTGTGAGGATTGTTACTGTAGTCTTACAGAAGTGAACAGTTTCATGTGCCTGTAAAGGAAAAAGACAGAAAGTACAGTTGTGTACACTTACCATAAATGTAGATGTTTGAGTGTAGTCACTGTTGCAGTCATCACATTTGGGTTATCTACTTGCAGTAGCCCTCAGTCGGCCTGATTAACAAAGTCTTGAGTCCTGCGTCGGTTGCTGTCTCTTCTTCCATGATGTCAGGTCGTCAGGGGTATAAAACATGCAGCCAAAGCCATTACATCAGTTTTTCTTTCCCCAGATGTCAAGTGCTCCCCCTAATGGGAAGCAATTAAATCTATACATTTACAAGGTTAGACCTCCAACAAAAAAGCAAATACACCAAAAAGCTTTTAAGCATAGTAAAGGAGAGTGGAGGTATAGCCAAAAGAAGTCAGGGGGCTTGAGGGAGGGCAACCAGGACTGCAACAGTGAATACACTCGAACATCTACATTTATGGTAAGTGTACATAACTGTACTATGTTCTTCATGTTTCACTGTTGCAGTCATCACATTTGGGTAGATTCACAAAGCTAAGGATGGGAGGAGGAATTTAGATAGCATTAGGACCAGCTATAAGGCCCTGCAAGACTGCAGTGGCAAAGCCAGCTCTGGATTTAGAGACAATTGGAAATGGTAATGCTTGGTGAAAGTATGTACAGAACTCCAGGTAGCAGCTTCTAGGATGTCCCTGGTAGGTACGTCTCTGAGAAAGGCTGTAGAGGTAGATGCAGCCCCGGTTGAGTGGGGTCTGATCTCCTGTTGGATAGGTTTTCCATGGTGCTTATAGCAGAAATGAATGCAATGGCCTATCCATTTAGAAATGGTTTGCTTTGAAATAGCCTTCCCCTCTGTCCCTGCAGCAAATGCCACCAGCAGTTGTTCAAATTTCCTTTGAAGTTTAGTCCTGTCCAAGTAGAATCTAAGTTGTCTGTGCACATCTAAGGAGTGCAGTATCCATTTCCCTTTGTTCTGTGGATTAGAAAAGAAGGTTGGCAAATGAATGGACTAATTAAGGGCCACACTGGATACAACCTTGGGCCTGAAAGAGGGATTGGTCCTGAGGGACACCCTGTCCGCATAAAAGATAATGAAAGGATCCACTGCCACAAGGGCCTGTAATTCAGATACCCTTCTTGTGAAGTGATTGCTAAAAGGAAAGCTGTTTTCCAAGAAAGGAATTTTAAATCTGCAGTAGCAGCTGGCTCAAAAGTAGGAAGGGTGAGTTTCTCCAATACAAAGTTAAGGTCCCAGGCTGGAGTTGGAGCTCTCCTGGGTGGTCTTAAATTGTTGGCCCCTCTGAGGAACTGCTTGAGCAGTGGATGAGAGAAGAGGGGAGGTTCTGTGTTATAATGAGCTGAAATGACTGAGGTGTGAATTTTTATTGAGGAAAAAGACAGGCCCTTGTGAAGCATCTCAGTTAAGTATTGTAAAATCTGAGCTAAATTGGGCACTGCTGTGCTCATCCCTTGAGATTGGTTGCAGGCACAGAATCATTTCCATTTTTCAGCATAAGATTTTCTAGTGCTAGGCCTCCATGCCTCTAAAATGATATCCATCACTGGTTTACTGAGGGATGGTAAAGGAGAGATTAGTTAATTAGCCAGGCTGCTAGGTTCAGTGTTTGAAGCTGTGGGTGCAGAATCTGGTTCTCCTGCTGAGACAGCAGGGTAGGAGCCTGAGGCAGGTACCATGGGGCCAACAGTGACACACTGCACAAGAGTGGGTACCAGTGTTGGCATGGCCAGTCTGGTGCAATCAAAATCGCCCTTGGTTTGCCTTGTTTGATCTTTAGTAGTACTTTGGAGAGCAGAGGCAGAGAAGGACAGAGGATCCACTTTCCAAGCTTGTCTGTGGGGAGTCCTTGTGCAAAATTTGTCCAATAGATAGTTCTGGAAGGAGGTAAACAGGTCTATATCTGGGCTCCCCATTTGCTTGTCAACATGTTGAAAATCCTTGGTTCCAGTTTCCACTCATGTGGGTCCATGAGGTTTCTGCTTAGTCCGTCTGCCAGTGTGTTTAGTTTTCTTGGCAGGAATTGAGCTTGTAGATGCACTTGGTAGCTCAAGGCTGTGTTCCACAATGCCATGGCTAGTCTGCAGAGGGGGTAAGAATGTGTACCCCTTGCTTGTTTATGTACCACATAACAGTGGTGTTGTCCGTCTTTACCATTAATTGTCCTAGAAGAATGTGGTCCTTGAAGGCTGTCAGAGCATTCTGTACATTTCTTTTTGATTGATATGCAGGTGCTTTTGATTTGGGCTCCATTTTCACTGAATGCACTTCCCTGCAGGTGAGCCCCCCCCCCCATATATAGGCTGATGCGTCTGTTGTTAGGCTTTGGGTGGTATGGGGTAGTGTGAATGGCAGTCCCTTGTTTTGGTGGCAGGCCTCTGCCCACCAAAGGAATGCTAGGCATAGCAAGGTATGATAGGAATCATTGCTTTTAAATCCTGAGAATGTTGACACCATAGGCTTTTCAGATACCATTGCAGTTTCCTCATATGCAGTCTTGCATATGGAATTAGAAGAATGCAGGGGGCCATGAACCTCAAGGCTTGTAGTATTTGCCTTGCAGACAGCAGGGTTTTTGTGGCCACTTGTTTGAAGTAAGTTGTCAAATGAATTTGTTTGTCTGGTGTGAGGAAAACCATCTGGGAAGTTGTATAAAGCTTGCTCCCAGAATATAATTTGTTGACAGGGTACCAGGTGTGACTTCTTCTCGAATATGGTGTACCCCAGACAAGTTAGTACCCTTTGCACAAAGGCCAGATGATTCAAAAGTATGTCCTGACTTTCTGCCTGAATTATACAATCGTCCAGATATGGGTATATTTGAATATTTCTCTGCCTGCAAAATGCAATGACTGGAGCTAGGCACAGTAGATAAGCCAAATGGCAGTGCAGAGAACTGATGCATGTAGCCTACTTTGAAGTGTAGGTATCTTCTGCAAGATTCCCTGATTGGGATGTGCAGGTATGCTCCCTTTATTTCTAGTGTTGCCAACCAGGCATACTTGCCTAGCATAGGAAACAACTGGTGAAAAGTCAGCATCTTGAATTTTGGAATCACCAAAAAGGTGTTTAGAGTAGACAGGTTCAGGATAGGACACAATAACTGTCTTTTCTGGGTACCTGGAAAAGTCTCGAGTAGAAACCTTGTCCCTCTTCCTCTTCTGGTACCAATTGAATAGCCTCTATGCTTAAGAGAGAGAGAACTTGCTTTTGGGCCTCTGTCCACTGATTTGGGGGTAGATCTGGCCAACCGCTTGGAGTTGGTAATGTGTGGAAGTGAAATCTGTATCCTTGGGACACTATATTTAAAACCCATTTGTCCTGGGTAATGAGATCCCAGTTCTTTGCATGAAATGCAATCTTTCCCCGCAAAGGGGCAGTCAGTTGAGAAGTGCTTGTAAGTTTTAAAAAGAAGACATTGAGTCAGTTTACCATAGGGGGGGGGGTTTATTACTCCCAGATTTGGAAGTGGAGGCCCCCCACTGCTTAGTCCTGTGCGTACCCTGGGACTGAAGACTGGGTGCTCTGCAGAATCTGGGTTTGGACTGAGAAGGTCTGGAAGAGGCAGGAAAGGACCAATTCTTAGAAGGCCAATGCCTACTAAACCTTGGAGGTTGTACTTGTAAAAAATCTTTAACAGTTTGCATAGATTTAGCTTTTTCCTCCATCGTTTTAAGAACTTCTTCTGGCTTGTTGCCAAACAGGCGGTCCTGATTTAAGGGAGCATCCAGTAATTTTGCTTTAAGATGATCTGGCAAGGATTGCTCCTTAAGCCAAGCATGCCATCTAAGTACAGACCCAGTGACAGCAGCCCTGCAAGATGCCTCTAGTGAAACAAACCCACATTGCAAAGTATGTTTTCCAGCTTGTTCAGCAGAATGCATTAAATCCTGTAAATCCTTACTTTCAGCACAATCAGGAATCAACATAATTTTCTGTTTAAGCAATCCAGAAATATGCTGCTGATACTTTAACATATGAAACTGTCAGTTTAAGGCCCTAATGGCCAAAGTTGCAGAAGTATATACCTTCTTACCCCATCTATCCAGTGCCCCGGAGTCTTTATCAGAGGGGGTAGGATTTTTGGCAGTAGTAGCTTTAATGCCCTTGGGTCCCTGTGAAATGGTTTCAGGATCCGCAGTAGGATTTTTGAAAAGGAACTTATGAGAGTCAGGAACCCTGTAATATCTATCAGTTTTTCTGAGAGCAGGAGGTAAAGAGTCAAGGGCCAAGCTAGATTCCGAAAAAGCATCATCAACAATATCCAGTACAGGAGGTATGGCTAAAGGCCTGTGCTGGGGCAGGAGCAGACCTCCCAACCATTCCGAATTACTTAGTTTTTACCGAGTTTTGGGGTCCAAGTGAAGGGGTGCCACGATTCCCGAGTGGCACCCCTTCATTTCCGATTTTTCTTTTCTTTTTTAAAATTTCCGCGCTGTCGGAGCTGACGCCATCATGTGCGCAATGATGTCAGCGCCATCAGGCTACCAGCCAGTCAGAATTGAGCTCAAGGAGCTCGCATCATCATTTCCGGCTGGCTGGCGGTTAAGTTAATGGCGGGAATTAACCGCGAAGCTGATACAGCAACATGGTGACATGGATACAGCAAGCCCTTAAACGGATGGCAGCAGCATGGGAACAGAGGGCCAGGGAGGGATTCGGAGCCAGGATTAATGGCAGCAGCCCTGAAATGGATGGCAGCAGCATGGGGAACAGAGCGGAGCCCTGAAACAGAGCCGGGATTAATGAATGGTGGCAGCGGAATACAGCCGGGATTAATGGTGGCAGCAGAAGAGTCCGAGTCCTACTCAGGGTAAGAGAGAGAGAGTGTGTGTGTGTGTGTGTGTGTGTGTGTGTGTGTGTGTGTGTGTGTGTGTGTGTGTGTGTGCGTGCGTGTGAGTGTGTGTGTGTGTGTGTGTGTGTGTGTGTGTGTGTGTGTGTGTGTGTGTGTGTGTGTGTGTGTGTGTATAATATCTTCTGAGTTCAATCTGTGGAGGTTTCTTCACTGCAGTATGAAATGTCATAATTTTCATTTATAGATGTGGATTGTAAATCATTAATATTTTTTATAGGGCAATATTTATAAGTTAATTTAACTGAAGCAAGTGGAGAATTGAGTTCATTTTTTTCCTGTTGAGATAGAGCATCCTTAATAATTGCTAAAGAATGTGACTTGCAATTGTATAGATTTTTGCCTCATATTTTTGGTCTGTTTCTCATACAGTTGTTGTTTTATGGCAAATCATTGGCAAAACATTGAGGGTTGAAGTCAGAAAAATAATGACAGACATTTGGGTTTCAGACTTCATACCCTTCATAAAATTCATGCTAATGCAAAACCTGTTAGTCTGTCAATTTTCTAAGTTTGTAAGAGCAATATTTAAAAATTATCCCTATTTTTGGCACTTTATCCCCCCATTATTCATGAATTTGTTCAGATTCCTTGTTCTAAGAAGTTGAGAGATATGCTAAACAACCTTTTCTGTATAAAATAAATAGTTGGCTAAACATTGAGGATATCATTTCTTTATTACCTAAAACAAGGAATTCATAGAACATACATGTTAACTGCCTTTATAGTTATTAAAAGATGCCTTGAATTATATGAAGATGCCATAAAACTCTAAAATATGTATATTAGAATGTGCAGATTGACTGCTATTTGAACTAGAGAATGTATGAAATAAATATATAACCTGTTTTTTATATATTAAAAATAGACTGTATGCATTACTTTCTGGGCGCAGATTGACTGCTATTTGAACTAGAGAATGTATGAAATAAATATATAACCTGTTTTTTATATATTAAAAATAGACTGCATGCATTACTTTCTGGGTGCATTCCAATTATAAAGCATATGATCCTGTGGTTTTCTACATCTTACATAGTTCCTGTAATAGAAATTAGTTGTAATAAACCTCATCTCAAAAATATGGGCTACATACAAGTAACCTGAAACATATGGCACTAAGGTTAAATGTAAGAGCACAAATGGCATTCAGATTTATAGTTATTTTGTGTTGAAACAGTCTTTGCAATCAGCAATTTGACATTTTATGTACATTTATTGGTGTGTGTGTGTGTGTGTGTGTGTGTGTGTGTGTGTGTGTGTGTGTGTGTGTGTGTGTGTGTGTGTGTGTGTGTGTGTGTGAAATTCAGGCTCAAACCCTGTACAGGGTAAAAAGAGCCTACTATCCCTAGCCACCACCATTTTTTTTTTGCTAAGAGTTTAGAGCTATGATAAGAAGATGACTGAGTTGAGAGCTATGATGAGAAGTAAGAACACTTTTTTGAAAGCTATGATGAGAAGTAAGAACACTTTTTTTTGCTAAGAGTTTAGAGCTATGATAAGAAGATGACTGAGTTGAGAGCTATGATGAGAAGTAAGAACACTTTTTTTTGTGCTAAGAGTTAAGAGCTATGATAAGAACTTGAAGTGAGCACACAATTTGTATTCCCCTATTGTTTTTGTGCTAATAGTTCAGAGATACGGTGAGCGAGAAGTGAGAACTGAATTTGTATTCCCGCATTATTGGCTTTGTTGTTTGTCCATGTTTTTTGTGCTGAGGTTAAGAGCTATGTTGAGAAGTGAGAAATGAATTCACTAAAAAAATTATGGCTATTAAGTTTCAGTCTTCCTATCTTTCAGGCAGCTGCTGATGTGGGATAGTGGTATGTTGTTCTGAATATAGTGCGTAGAGTCCTGGGTTCAAAACCTGCCAGTGAAATGCATGATGGTAGCGCAACATTTTATTCTAGCAACTTTACAAAATTATACAAGCAACGTTTAAAATGTGTCCCTGGTTTTTGACCTTTTGTTTCCCTCCCCCCAAAAAAAATGAAATTGAAAGTAAGTGTGAAACGCTGTTCAAGATGCCTATGGCTTACACTACTGTCATTCTATTTATAGTGTGGGTGTGGAAGCAGACTTTTATGATGGAAAAGTTCTGAATTGGGCAGTTTTGTCATTATTGGTTCATGTGTTTTGTTTCCTTGCCTACAGTACAGATTACTGGTAAAATGTTCAAACAATAAATTTAAAATGCGCTCTAACATGTGTGTTGTATTTTACAAGGAATATAATTTAAAGTCAGGAAGGTGTATAAAGAAAAGAACACATGTATGTTTCTTGTTTTGTGTGCAAGGGGCCAATGATTTGAAAACAGCCCAAAGGTAATCTTTATCCACCACTGTGAATTTTCTTTGGATGTGGTGTGGGTTTCAATGCTGTTTCAATGAATGTGAGTTTCAAGGGCAAAGTTTAATGTCAAGCCTATTTTCATTGTGAGACAGTATTGCTTTATTTACCAGATGATGTATTTTAGTGTTTCTGCATTGTTGTGCTGTAAAATGTAAAAATAAAATTCAAATCATTGTAGAAGTAAAGCAGTGTGCATACATTAGTGTTTATGGTAAATGGGGCAAAATAGCCAGGTAACAGGACACTGGAATGGCTGCAGGGGGACTCTTGTCTGATGCCATGTTTTGGTTGTCTGTTCAATTTGCGTTCGAAAGTTGGTATCCCACAATTCCATTGGAGTGGGTGGGGTTACATAATTATGTATGCAAATTATATGTTAATCAGCGCACAGATTTGTACCTATTTTTCATGGGCCTTGTCCAGATTTTTGATATTTTCAGGTTGAGAGATATGGGCAGGAGTATGAAATCCCTAAGCCTCTTTTTAAAATTAGAGAAATCCTGACTTTCCC
>NC_056741.1:940448504-940493504 GCF_019279795.1 Protopterus annectens
CGTGTGGGGAGGATTATAAAATCTTCAATGCTCAAAGTCTTTTTCATTGTGTTTGTATTTGCTATCCCCCTAGCTAAGTACATGCATGCTATAGTGTACATAGTATATGCCTAATGTCATACTTCAGACTGAGCTAAATGGCTAAGCAACATGGTTACTCTCATGAAGAAATATAAAACCTTTTGTATGTATAGAGCCACAAGATCTTAATAAAGCTTTAGATAGTGTACATTATCCAGTATGTAAAGTGGTTTCAGGTATGCCAGAAGTAATGAGTTTTTGTGCACTTGACCCTAACCAGGAATTTTAATAAATTAAGCTTGGTGATGAATATTGTAAGCAGTGTAGTTTTAATTCCTTGTGGGAAGATGCACGTTTTTTAGGCTTCTATTTGGTATTTGATCAAATCACAATGTGTTTTAGATAGTGTTTGCATGAATGATTAAGAGTGATTGAATGGTTAAAGAGATTAAAGTAAACAAATACTTAGTTTTAGTTGTAAGAACTATAGGCTTTAAAGTATAACAAGAAAATAAAGGCTGGACAGAATCAAGTTTTAGTTAATATAATGTTATGATGTTTGGCTGCTGGGAGGAGTTGTAGTGCAAAAATAATAATGATTATATTATATATAGAATTACGATGATAATTTCCCTAGTTTTTGCAAGGATGGGTGCCTAGACTATTGTCTTTGGATTAAGTTATAAATATATTTTTGTAAGCAAATAGGCTTGAAAAATAATGATGAAAGTCATGAAAACAAACTCAAAGTGTCGTGTCTACAAAGATATCAGCAAAGATATTAGCTTGCTTTTTTCCAATTAGCAAATATTATCAATGAGAGACAAGACAGCTGCAGCTGAAGACAGACAGCCAGGAGAATTCTATCCATTCTGTTCTGAATGTATGTGCAAAGTTGTTAGATTAGCTGGGTTTTCCTTTTCCTTCTCTCGTTGCCAACTGCTTTTACATGTGGAGACAAGCTGTATGCAGGTGTAAGCAATTAACCTTGAGAGTTCTGAGACATCTTCGTTGAGGGAAATTCAAGACTTAAAGGTACAATTGCAAGCGGTTCAGTGAAAATAAAGTTTGAAATTATGGAAACTGGATAAGAGATGATAGCCTCACCAGCAGCCTTAATACTTTAATGTGTTTAATAGGACAGTGAAGAATTTGGTTTATTTAAAGGTAACCTGTGCACTTTTTCTTAGGGCTAAAAGTTATTTTTTTCTATAGGCATATAATCTGTTTTTCATTTCTGGTAGGGGTGTAGATAGGAAAAGACTAGACAGAAGTTGGTGTAAGTGGGAACAAAGCTCTAACATGCACTTCAGCATGAGTAATCTTAACTATAGATTAGATTATACCTGTAGGTCCTGCTGTTGATTTGATACAATTGTTACCATCTGGAGGATTAAAATTCATTTGTTGAAAAAAGAGGGCTTTATTTAATACATGCTTACCAGGATACAGGCAAAAGTTAAGTATGACAAGAAACCGAGGCAGTGCACTATAAAACAGTAACAAAAGGAAGTGTAAATTTAGAGCTATACATCTGTAGTATGTCTCATGTTTTAACTTTAGGATGATTGAAACCATTTGAAAAGAATGCCAATAATAATACATTGGCTTTCCCTTCAGGACATCCAAGTAGAAATTAGACTTCCTAAAAAAAAACTTTTAGAAAATAATATACTGTAACTGTCTGAAATCATTTCTATTAAGAAATCTGTAAGATAGAACTAGATACATGCCAGAGAACATGACAAGTATCCCTCATCACCCTCAGCTGAAAATTAGATTCCAAGGAACATTCACAAACGTCAGTCAGGTAATTCAGCATGCAGCCAGGTAAACCAAATGTCATCATTTAATCAGATTTTATAGACTCTGTGTTAATTAGTAATACATGAGCTACTGTACTGTATTCCATATTTGTATTGCCATTAGTTTGTAGAAATGAGTTTTAAAATCCTCACAGCTGTTTTTTCAGTCTGCATAAGTTAAATATGACATGGTTAATAAGCTGTGGGCTACTGGAGCTCACTTGTTACAGGTGGAATATGATTTAATACAAAATGCAAGCACAGTGATCATGGGTCACCTTTAATTTGCAAAACACTTGCAAGGACTTTCTTCCATAGTATAATATGAGAAGGACATATAATATGTTTTCCTTTCCATGCTGTAAGATAAGATTCATCTAAGTGAGGGAATTTCATATACAGAGAAGGACAATTTGAGAGTTTTCCGCACCCTGAGTCTTACCTGCTACTTCCTAATTTGGCACGTTACCTAAAAAGTTCTACACACAATACTTGTAAAATCCTGAGAAGTCAAATAATAAATATATATATATATATTTATATATATATATATATATATATATATATATATATATATATATATATATATATGGCTTTACAATATTTTTATTGAAGATGCACCACACCCAAATGAAAATTTGAGCTTATATTTTTTGCTGAATGCACACGCATATATGTATTTGGTGGTACAATACAATGATCTATCCAACTGCTAAAAGCCAACTTCTCTGTGGACTTAGGCTCACTTTCACACCTCTATTTTTAAATATATTCCCCCAGATTCACTAATCTGCCATGCAGGACTAAACCAGTCTTGCACGTAAGCGTCAGTTTAAGAGGAGGACAGCAGTGTGCCATGCGTAATAATGAAGGAGCGCCGCCGGAGCTCCAAATCCTACACTGAGCATGGACAAGGGCAGGGGGTGTATCTGAGAGCAGAGCTCTCAGAATAAACACGCCCCTGCAAAGTAGAACAGAGGAAAGTGTAAATAAATGAGCGGAACCGCTCATAAGTGTCAGCATATCACCACCAACAGTCCCCATGCGTTCATCAGCAACAGTACATTAAAATAAAATGAGGAAACCCTTGTATTAATATTTTTAAAACCTCAAGTACAGCTAACCATAGGTGCATGGGTTTGGCCATCGACTTGCTATGGTTAAAGCAGATGAAAAGGCTGAAGAGGATAACAAGGAATATATATGCAAATGAAGCAGCAAAGCAATAGTGTACAAAGTAGGGTTAGCCTGATGATCCATGGGGCGAGACAACATATCTGATGGGTCATGAGAAGTGGGTACGGTGTACAGATGTGGCCAGACCAGACCTGCACCTGGGGTAAGGAAGAGTGCCAAAGAGGATGTGAGGATTGGGAACTATGGGTATGAAATTATGGGACCAGCTGAGCAGGTGTCGGCTGGAGTGGGTCTATGTGGACCGCCCCAGGGATGTAAGCAATAGTGTGCATTGGGCAGATCCACCACCCAACAGACAGCCACTCCCACTACGAGTCCCACTGCAACACAGTCTGTTGTACATGGCAAAGAATGGAATAACCAGATGTAGATGTACAACTGTAGAAGTGTGTGTGTGTGTGTGTGTGTGTGTGTGTGTGTGTGTGTGTGTGTGTGTGTGTGTGTGTGTGTGTGCGTGTGTGTGTGTATATATATATATATATATATATATATATATATATATATATATATATATATATATACACATACACATGCCTACATGGAGTGAAACCTCCCCCTCTCCATAGTACAAATGTGTACATACAGAGACAGAATATAATTAAATACCCACATATAGATATATACATATGCAGACACCCATACATCCATATGTCGTTAGACATATATATATATATATATATATATATATATATATATATATATATATATGTATATATATATATATATATATATATATATATATATATATATATATATATATATATATATATATATATATATATATATATATATCCATATATATGTATAGTTATATATAGATATGATACACCAGTTAACGTAGTGCCAATGAGGGTGAGGGGTCCAATCAACAAATGTGTTACAGGTAACATCAAACCCCCCCCACCTAGACAGGTGAAACATACAAACACATAATACAAATAAACACACCACTGCTTCCCAGACCACAGGCAGGTTACTACCAGTGGGAGAGACCTGCCAAGTCTAATCTTGAAGCAAAGACATCAGTGTCACTTGTGGGACACCACAAAAATTGATGATCATTGGAGTCAGTCCCTGTAATGATTTATCTAACCAGGCTGTATACGTACATGGACCAGTAGGTTGTGCAATCCTGATGACCCATGGGTCGAGACAACGTACGACATGGGTCCCGACACGGGAGAGTGGGCATTGTGTAGTGGTGTGGTTAGACCCCACCTGCACCCACAGTAAGGATGAGTGCTGTAGAGGAGGGGCAGGTGGGGGAACTATGGGTATGCAATTATGGGCCTAGGCATGCAGGTGTTGACTGGTGCAGTTGTAGTCGGACCACCCCGGGGATGTAAGTAACATTTTAAATTGGGCAGAGCTTATGCCCATACCTCTCAACCTCTAAGAGCAAAATCACTGGACAGAACCTAAACTGTTTGGGGGGACAAATAGGGACAGAAAGCACATATTCCACTTATAACTGTAGAAAGAATAATAGGTTATGCATTAGCATGACTTGTCTGAAGGATGTGGAGTCTTAAATCCAATTACATGTCT
The DNA here is from genome assembly GCF_019279795.1 of Protopterus annectens. NCBI lineage: Eukaryota > Metazoa > Chordata > Ceratodontiformes > Protopteridae > Protopterus > Protopterus annectens. The sequence goes on from NC_056741.1 coordinate 940,453,076, forward strand.
GTAGTTAATGGTGGCATTTCCCAGGTATTAGCCAGACAGGTGCAGATTGTAAGAGGAACACACCAGTATTATGAAGCAAACTTTGGACAGGCCACAGATTCTGTACAGTCGACAGACATGCTTATGCCTAACAGGCAGCCATTCCCTATATGGGTCCCACCGCAGCACAGTCCAGTTTACATGACAAAGAACAGTATAACCATATGTGTTGTTGCCTAACCCACTACACAACACCTACAAACACATGGTCGCAACACCCCACTGTAGGCATGTAAGCTGATGTAATAGGCATCACAAGGTATTATTCTAGTACTCACCCCCACGCAGGGGTGTGAGTGTCCAACGTAAACACAAATGCAGTGCATATGCACAGCTGTTGACATAGACAACATGGCCAGCTGTGGACCTTCCCTGCAGCCATCCTGCACATCCCTGGATAATCACCCCTACTAACAGCCCCCTTTGTGCCCCATGCACACCACGTACATATCAGCCCCTGTTCAATTTCTGTTAATGTCTAGGGGTAAACATAGGTGACATCCACATCCCCCACTATATTGCCAGTATCTGGAACCCCAACCCACATGTAGTATCACAGCTGTCCCACATGACACATGTAACTAACACATGAAGGAACACCACAAGCACACCTGGAGCAGCACAGGCTCACCACCTTGCAAAACCCTCCCCCCCAACTCACACCCTACACCACTTCATCAGCTAGTGATACCAACACCTCTTGTCCTGCCTTGCATACAAATCCCAACATCCGACATACCTTCCCTATCGCTCCCCATCGAATTATACCTACCTGCTACTATACAGTTACAATGTCACCCCCACTACCTACCTGCCTACTCCTTAGCTATTCACCTTTACTGTATCACACAGGTATGGAATAACTACACCTACCCCAAATATGTGCATGTAACCTATCTGGACCTGTGAAACAGCAATCCAACCTCACCCTAAACTGACCTTTGTCAACAGTCATACCTGACATGTAAACCTGACCTAAGCATGGATAATACAGACAGTTTAACCTAAACTAAGCATGAATAATGGGGGGTGTAGCTATAAGTCTGTTACCCTCTATGAATGTGAACACCCCAGTATTAATTGGTATATGTAGCTGGGGTCAATGTGGAGCTCTACACCCCAGGCAACTGCTGACAATGGACAAGCATACAGTCCAAGTGTCCCGGTTGATAGATGTGAACAAAAAGCACAACGTTTCGTGTGTGTATGCAGGAGCAAGCAGGTGTAAGCCTGTTTGGCTGCTGGTATGCGAGTACCACACTGGTGAAGCAATGTAGAGGCCAACTGAGTGCAAGACACCGCAACCAGTGGTCAGTAATGCTGTGCTTCGCACAAACAAGCAAATACCCACCTACAAATGTTCTACAGTGCCTTAGTCACTCTGTAGCCAACAGCTGTTGTTGTGGCCATTAACAAAATAATCTGCACTGCCAGGTTGCAAACCCCCGACCCTGCACACTATAGTAGACATGAGTTCCACTAAGCCATGGCGGATACACATTCAGCTGCTGTGATCATCCAGCACAGGCATCCAACAGTATAGGAAATGTATATAAGTGTGTAGATTAATACCAGAACAGGTGCCCATTGCTCAACCACAGTATTATGAGCAGTCTATGTGCAGCACAGAACAGTGCCTGCCCAATCATACTGTGAAAACAATAGTCCTGCATAATACCTAAGGGAATAATGATATACGATGCACATCGTGGGGGGGTGTGAGCATGCTTCATGCACAGTATGTCACACCTGGGGCGTTGGTTCCATGGAACCAGGAGATGAGGCTGGCTAGGTGTGTGAGCAAACCACTGCTACACAATACCATGGCAAGTTGCTACTAGTGGGAGAAACACTGTAGACCAGCTAGGTCTACTCTTGACACAATGACAGGTCTGTCCCTGGTGGGATGAACCAACAGTTGTGGGTCACATCGATGTCACCACTGGAGGAGGATCAAGGGAAGGCTGGTACGTATGTTGACTAAAAGGATGATCAGCCTGCAGACGCTTGGGTGGGGACAGTACACTGGAGGTGTACAGAGACGTGCAGAGAGGGAAATGTGTGGAGGTATGGTATGGCAGAGCTAGCAACCAGGGAATGGATGGATGCTGTGTACGTGGAGCTCGGGGGCCAGGGGCAGGGAACATGGGTATGTCATTATGGTAGACATATGCAAACGAAGCAAAACTGCAATAGTGTAGTGGCCGAAGCATCCGCCTAACGTGCATGCTTCCCAGGTCGAGTCCCACTGCAGCACATTCTATATTCCATGTGGTATCCATATGTTAACTTCATTGGGCTGTATAACCTACTAAGTAACATTTATATTTGCACAGGAGTACTGCCTTAAATGCACCCTGAATCCTTCCTTGCTGAATTACAAACTACAAATTAGTCTCCTCTTACACTTCTGCCACTAGATGATGCTGTTGCATACTTCAACTCAAAATTCCTATCTATACTAGATTCTCATGCCCCTCTAAGATCTGTCAGAATTCACTCAAAACAAGCCCCTTGGCTCTCAAAAGACATACGGCATAAAATAATTATGAAAAATAAACTTTGGACCAAATACCATAGCACCAAAGATCCTTGCGACCATCTTAAATTTAAACAAATAAGAAATATTACAAATTTAAACAAATAAGAAACATTACAAAAAAAGCCGTACGTCTAGACAAAAGAAATTACTACTGCCACCTACAACAAACTATCCAGCTAAACCCACAAAAGTTTTAGGCAGTGATTAATAGACTCTTAAATCCTGGCCACTCCGACACCCCACACCCCTTAAACTCTTCCCATAACAACCCAAAACAAACAGCTGATGCCTTTAATACATTCAGTCACTACCTAAACAACTATCCCCTGATATAGCTTCTCAGCCCACCTCCCCTCCCACTTCTATTCCCCAATTACAACTTCAACCTGTACCCACATCTGCTCTCTTTTCCACAAACTTAAACCCTCCTCCCCATCTGCTGACCTTCTACCCCCCCCCCCAATATCTACAAATTGTTGCCAAACCACTGGCCTATCCTATTTCCATTCTAATTAACAGATCCATTACTGAAGGCTACATTCCCTCAATCTGGAGAACCTCACATACCATTCCCCTACATAAAGCTGGTGACTCTTTAGAGCTTTCTAGCTACCGACCCATAGCCCTTCTCTCCCCCCTTGCTAAAATAATAGAAAAATGTATCCAAAAACAGCTTCTTAAACACCTGTTAAATAACAACCTCCTATGCAACTGCCAGCATGGTTTCAGACCCTTCCATAGCACCACTTATGCCATCCTTCCCTTCATTGACTGCATCAACAAAAATCGGAACAATAATATCCTCACCTCTGCTCCCTTCATTGACCTATCCAAAGCCTTCAATATGGTCAATCACCAGATTCTAATACATTTACTGAAAACATTAGCCTTAGACTCTAGTGTCATAAATTGGTTCCACTCCTATCTTCAAAATAGACAACAGGCAGTACTCTGGCATAATAACTTATCCAACCACCTCCCCATTTCCCTAGGAGTTCCTCAAGGCTCTATTCTTGGCCCCCTTCTGTTTTCTATTTTTATTAATGATCTGAAACTAGTATTCCCTTAGCTACCTGTATACAATACGCTGGCGATTCTACTCTGATCTGTTCTGCCTCATCAGTCTCTGAACTACACTCTATCACCCAGCAGACTTTTCTAACCACAGAAACTTGTTTCCTTAAACAATGTCTAATCTTAAACCCTAAAAAAAACAAATTGTTACTCTTCTCCCCCACCCGCAAGTCCCCTCCTCTCAACTTCTCAGTTCTCTCTAATAATGGCGCAAGTATATCTACAGACCCCTCCACTAGGCTCCTGGGAGTTGAAATAGATAACAACCTATCCTTTGATTCTCACATAAATAACACTATTAAACAAGTCAACAGAAAACTAGGCTCACTTTATAGAATCAAACCATTCCTTACTCCACTGGCCAGAACCTCCATTGCCCACTCCCATTTGGTTTCAACCCTCCTTTATGCCTCACCTATTTATACTAACCTCTCCAAATCTAACCTCAAGAAACTGTCTACTGCCTATAATAGTATCGCCAGATTTACCTCTGGTTCTACTTACAGAACTCACCATTGCAAAAACGTAAAGGAATTAGGGTGGTTAGAATTGCAAAATCTGATCTTGTTCCATCAACTCTCCTTAGCCCAAAAATTCTGTACAAGCCCAATAATACCCCTATACTCACTTCCCTTATAACTTCATACTGCATCCTCAAAAGCCTATGTTCCTCTAACAAACACCTCATAGCAACTTGTAAAGCCATCAACTTGACAGGTAACCCCTTGTTCTCTAACACTATTGGAAAATCCTGAACTCTCTTCCTGACAATCTCTCTTCCATCTCCTCTCCTCACTGCTTTAAAACCCAGCTCAAAACTTTCCTTAGAACCCACTGGCTCTGCCCCTGCATAAACCCTGACTAACATTTTCCATCTATTTCTACTACTTCCACCTTTTCTGCCTACTATTTTTTTTAGTCCACAAGTAACTTGACTGTTAGTATGTTAATGTCCTAACTTTTGCTCCTGACAGAACTTGGCACTTTAAATGCTCATTAACTAAAATGTTACTCTCTGTAATTCTGTTTATAAATGAAAGTATTTTTGGAGCTTTTCTACCTGGGCCCCACTGAAAATGGACTCAGTATCCAGTTGGACCAGCCCGGTCAACAAATGTAAAATAAAATAAAATAAAAAAACATGTGAAGTGTCATAATGACTAAGGCACTAGTAAGCATGTGTAAGCGCATAACAGCAGTAGTACGCATGGATAAGCAGTTTTAAGTATGAGTACGTGTATTTGCACGGGGGTAAGCATTGCTTACATAGATTGAGCTAAGTAGATGCTAGCTGAGTGTAAGGAAATGCAACCCGAGCTTAGCAATGCTTAGCTCTGCGCAAACCCGTGCACATACGACCACTCAAATGTCACTAACTCATTCTGTATCCAACAGATGGTGTTTGCCCTGAAACACAATATACAGCCACTGGAAGGCCCACACCCGGGACGCTAAACATCATACACTATGTGATTTACCATTAAACCATGACAGATGCACATAACCACTCATTCCACATATATATCATCCAGCACAATCAGTCAACAGCACAGGGAATGTAGTAATAACACACCACACAACCTCTTAATGCATGAATCCCGGACATAGTGTGCCATAATGTGGGTACATATAGGAATATGTGTCATATCTTGCTCTAATACACTTCAAACATTGTAAGTTACACAGTTATATGTGGTAGAACACATATATTGCTGGAGATGATATGTCTGAAACACATACGTGTTGGCATGAATGACTGACCTCAGTCCTAAGGTCATCCATGTCAATTGCCAAGAGAATGAGGTACAGGCCAAACATATAGGCCGAACATGCATGGACATATGGACAGCTATACATCTGTAAATGTAGAGAGAAAGACAGCTATAGGTATATATATGTGTATGTATGACTTAGAAATAACCACATAACAGCAATCGTACATAGATAGCTTAATATGTTCACTGTACATATATATATATATATATATATATATATATATATATATATATATATATATATATATATAACTCTACATACATACACATATTTATATATATATATATATATATATGTATATATATATATATATATGGATACATATACATAGCTAGAGCTATATGGGAGTAACATACATACATATGCAGATATATATATATATATATATATATATATATGTTTATACAGATAGACATGTGTATATGATTTCCACATGGGAACGGAATCCTGGCCTACTCCATACTACATAACAGACCATGAGCACAGTTAATGGGGGTGGGGGCTCAAATGAGGGACACCTGATAAGTACTGCTATGTAACCCCCCCCCAGCCCTAACGGATATGCTGTGCAATCCAATATTCAGCACATGCAGTACTTGACAGCAGGACCCACCACAATACAGCTACAATGCTCCAACAGTTATCCATGTAACTTGTACATGTCAGGCCAATATCTGTAACATATCATGCAGATACTCCACTGTATCGCAGGGAATGTACTATGTTGAAGGGCTACACATTACAATGGTACAGATATGCACACACATCCATACATTGACCATTATATATATATATATATATATATATATATATATATATATATATATAGATAGATAGATAAGATGTATGGAATATATGGGTACATACACATATACACAGACAAAGGGTATTAGTGGCCATACATGTGTAGCAGTAGTGTGGGTGTACTGGGTGCAATGTATATCCCCAGCCACAAGCCCTGTAACCGGTACCTGTGACAAGTGTGGTGTGGCAACCAGCCCCACAAAGGGGATACTTACATTGCACATATACCCACTCACAATTCAAAGGACATGACACAACACACAGGTATTTATACACAGACAACCTTTATTTGTGTACCATACAATAATGTATGCCATTACTGACAGCATATGGATGTTGATGTATATAAACAGTGATGGTTGCAAAGCCCACACAAACAGTAGATGCAGACAGTGCGGATATGTAACATACTATGGTGACCAGGCTAGACTCTTCTGTTCTTACAACAGTTGACAATGGATTTGTCTGCACAATACGTAGCAGTCAATAATATCAGATGTAGTTCAGTAGCCTCCAATTACACCCTGTCGTCAAGCCATAGGGGGGGCATTCATTACTTGTGGTAATATCAATGTATCTGTCACATGTATGTTCCCTGGCCAACAAATGTTGTGGGTGTCCACGCTATGACTGGGATGATAGTAGGAATGCTAGCAGTAATTAATGACAGGCCATTACCTAACAACCCCTACCCATATCACAGCAGGACAAAGGCTTCCATATATGTGGAGGACAAAGGCAGGAACGCAGGGCCATAGCCTCAATATTGCAGTTACACACCCTGAAACATGCTGGTGTTACAGGATGTGTTGCAACATAACCTAATGCAGGACTACGGCATCAGGTATACAAATAGATATAGCCATGTACTGCTAGCATGCAACACACACACTGCCAGTGTAATATCCAACACAGGACCTGTGTGGTGGACAGACAACACATGAAAGGCACACCTCTGTCCAGCTAGAGGATAAGCCTACAGTAGTGAGCTATGCAGACAGACTGCAGTCCAGGGTAAACTAGTATGTGAACACACACACACACACCCTGTAACACCAGTATTATGCAAAACATTACATCACTCTACTCACAGTCTGTCTGTATGTCCTGATACTCCTACATATATGTGGCTTCCCTGAGTGTGCAGATTTTCCTGTAAGAGATAATGCTACCTGCTCTCTGTAACATTGATGCCCACACACAGGAAGGATGTCCATCACACAGGGAATGTACAGGGAATACAACCACATGATGTAGGGATTCATAGATGGTGGTTGCCATGACAGTGGTATTTGGAAGTACTACACATGTGTATTCAGATATATATATATATATATATATATATATATATATATATATATATGGCTATCTGGATAAGTGCATATCCATATCGTCCCACCATATGTCCTGGCCATGAGGTGTAGCCCTACCCCAGCCCCTATAGTCCCAATGTAGTAGTGCAAGGGGATGTCTGGTATGTATAGCTGGTATATTAATAGACATTTGCTACTGTCATTGGGACTGATGTCACAGACACGGTGTGTGTGTGGAAGGTGACATCTGCTCATAACATGTGTGCCAATGGCTACTGACAGACATCCTAAGGTTATCATGGTACAGTACCTGCATATATAGCAGGATCAACAGCCATGTCACAGCACAGGGTAGGATACACCTGTGTGACAGTACATAACCACAACCAATGTGTACACAGCCACATCCACATATGATACGCTAGCATAATAGTACAGTATATGGACTACCTGTCCTACACCATCCTCATATGTGCCACTCACAGAATGGCCCTACATATACTGGGCTGCTACACAGTCTGGTCTGATGGCTTTCTGTGGTATGGGACATGTGTGTGTATGGCCCTACACACATGTAAGATAAAATGGTACCATACAGTGGGGCAGCATGTAACAACAGATAGAAGGGGAGCTAGAACAATGACATCTACCACAGTCTGTATGCAGGCCATAGCACATATTAACAATGCACACACTGCCAACATTCACCATCACTACACAGACCTCAGTACTGTACAAACATCCACAGGATTTCCAGGGTATGGCATTAAGTGTAATCCCTACTGTAGATGACATGTGTAGCACTCTGATATATCACTGATGTGTTATCAGATATGATGACACTATTTACAGAGTACAGCACATATGCGCCACTTCATGCATGACATATGTATAATGGTTGACAGAGGTGTGTTGACAGCACATACACAGGGCCAGTACAGACATGTTGCTGTGATACCCTCATTAATCTACCATTGTAATGGGGTTTGTTGCAACATATGTCCAATGAGGGATATGTAGCAAGTAACTGTCACGGCCTTCACCATCAACAGACTGCAATCCTCACAGTACCTTCTGCATTCCACAGATAGATACATCGTGGCTAACACATGACACAGAAGGCACAACGTTGCCCAGTCTGCAGATGAGCCTGCAGATGGGGATTCCTGATATACATGGAACTGACATGGCAGGGATTGTGACATGTATGACATGCATATCCAGACAAACACTGTTAATCCAACATTACTCCATATGCAGTATAGCAGCACTTACAGTTCATAGTCAGGTCATGCACACCCCCCTCCTGTTTGTTGCCCTCTTCCCACAGTGTATGTTGTTAGAGGTAAATCCCCAACCCAGCTGATATGCTGTTTGTCAAACAACAGTTCTAGCTCCTGCTCACAGTGATAGTCAAGGGCCAACACCACCAGGATGTTAACAGGTATTGGAGTGCATTTCCATGCAATTGGCTATGGGAATGATACCACACCTGTTTCACATGCAATCGTCTAGGAAAGGGCTGAAATTCATGCAGAGGCCATCTGCTGATCATGAGCATCACGTTAAATACACATGCTGCTGCTTAAGCAATGCAGGTGTGGCCCTCCACATCTGCCAGAGAGGGAGTGGGGGAGGCAGACAGAGGCGTATACATGTCAGGGAGGGGTGGGAGGGTAAAACCAACACATGTTTGTGACACACACCTACCAGCACAGGGTATCAAACACCCGACAGCTATGTAATGCTATCACAGTTCGATGCTGTTATTGGATGCACCACATGGGTTATCTGGTGGGGAGCACTCAGAACACATATGTGATGGTGAGTGACATCTGCAACAGGGATAAAATAGATGTACAGTAGGTGACGTACATGTGCCTGTCTGCATGAACAGGTGCCAGCATCAGCACAGGCACACTCACACAGGGACACACACACATTAACACACTTAGCAGGGCCAGGAGTCACTAGTTGGATTGCCACAACACATCAATGTGCAGGGAACACAAGCATCACACAGGTGATACAGAGGTTGTATGGGCAGTGTGTATGATGGGGCGTCAAACATAAGGCAGCATGCTTCACTGTGCCCTGGGGGAAGTAGTGCATGTGGATGTGGACATACGCACCATCTAACACACACATGAACACACAGGGTACAGTTCAGACATGCATGGGTGCATGTCGGCATGGGTGTGTGGTGGCCAACAGTGCCAGCAGGCTATACAAGGGTAGGCGATGGGCATACCTTGGCATCAGCCCACATGACAATGGTCTGCATTGTGGTACAGGCATGTAGCTTCTGCATTTTCCCGCACAGGTGGGTATTGCACCCGTCTTCCAGTCAACTGGGTGACTATTGTGTGTGGCCAATGCTGTGCATCACTTGCCATGTCTGTGTTCCCTAGTCTATGACTTGGATGGAGTCTTGGATGTCCACACCTCCCACATGCATGTACAGTGACATGTGGAACTGTACCTGGGGTGTCTGGCCCATGCTGTGAACACAACTTATCATCAGATGTGCTAGTCTTGCCCATGTGTGGCAGCGAGTGGTACTGGTCAGCAGATTTACCCTGCACCTACATTGATAGCATGCTAACAGCATTTCCTGATGTCAGTGTCATCTGTCCATACAGGCCATGTTATCAGGCATGGTATTCCATTGTGTGTCACATGTGAAGGCACAGTGGGATTGTTAATTGTGATTGGCAGGCCTTGATGTCACATGTATGGGTATGGCTTTGCACCCCAGCCTGTCAGCCATTTATATCTGTTATCCCTGTATGGTTGACATTGTGATATATTGTAGGGCCACCATAAATGAAATTAGCAAATCCCCTCCACATTGCCCGCAGGTGTCACAGACTCACACCCCTACACAGGATACGAGTTACAAACACACACACATACACACACACACACACACACACACACACACACACACACACACACACACACACACACATCTGTCATGTCTGGGAGTAGAACCCCTACCTAGCTAGTTTACTACACAAGAGCACTACGCAATGATATCCCACCCCACGGACGTTACTAAAGTACATCTTCCCCAAAGGTGTATTTCACAATTAATGACATCAGCAGGGCTACCATAGTGGGGCATTTGTAATGTACTGCGAGTGAGTAGCCTATAATGCATTTCTCCATACACAGACACTGAGACACACACATCACATCCGGAACTGGCATGGATGGAGATGGAACACAACCACCGTTCTAAATCACACTACGGCAGTACGTAGTTACAGGATGCACTACAGCAATTACTGGGCTATCACATTCCCAGAGGTGTATTTCCAGGTGAGTGACATCAGCAGCCTTGGCAAAGTACAGTATTTGTATTGTACATAGTGTGAGTAGCCTAAAAAGCATTGCTGTCTTCCCAGTCAGAGACACACACACACACACACACACACACACACACACACACACACACACACACACACACACACACACACACACACACACACACATTTCCAGGGCTGGGGTTTGAACACCTACCTAACTAGTTTATCACACTACAGCAATATGCAGTTACAGGACATGTTACGGCGATTACTGGGTTATCACGTTCCAAGAGGTGCACTTCTAGATGAGTGACATCAGCAGCCTTGGCAAAGTAGAGTATTTGTATTGTATGGAGTGTGAGTAACCTAAAAAGCATTGCTCTCTACCCAGTCAGGCACACACACACACACACACACACACACACACACACACACACACACACACACACACACACACACACACACACACAAACACACACATTTACAGGGCTGGAGTTTGAACACCTACCTAACTAGTTTATCACACTACAGCAGTATGCAGTTACAGGATGCACTACAGCAATTACTGGGCTATCACGTTCCCAGAGGTGTACTTCTAGGTGAGTATCATCAGCAGCCATGGCAAAGTAGAGTATTTGTATTGTATGGAGAGTGAGTAGCCTAAAAAGCATTGCTCTCTACACAGTCAGCCACACACACACACACACACACACACACACACACACACACACACACACACACACACACACACACACACACACAGAGTGACATCAGCAGCCTTGCCAAAGTTGAATATATGCATTGCACGGAGTGTGAGTAGCCTAACAAGCATTTCACTCTACACAGTCAGAGGCAGACAGGCACACACACAAAAACACACTCCCACAATTGACAGGTCTGTGTTAGTACTACTACCTAACTACTCTGTCACGGCAGCAGTATGCAGTTATGGGAAGCGCCATGCATATTATTGAGCTATGGCTCTCCCAAAGGTGTAATTCACATTGGATAACCTCAGCAGGCTTGTCATACTACTGCTGTGGGGAGGGCAGTGTGTGCATGGGCCATACCCCATCCTTGTAGGGGTTGACATGCCAAATGCAGACACACACGTGGCCATATGTCATAGGTGCATGTATACAGCTACTAGATAGCTGCTTCCTTGTACAGTCTTGTTGCACAGCTGTCACATACACCACATAGTCTGTCATGCTGACAGGTACTGGTGGCTAGTATCCACAGTGGGTTACATCCGCACCTCATGTGTTGAGAACCCTTTGGCTGTGTGCCAGTTGGGACAGGCCCACATGGCTCATTGTCACGGTCTCCCTCTTCCACACATCTATGCTCATGTACCTGTGGCTTATTATAGTGTGTTGTCCTTACATATTTGTCTGTATTCCTATCCACTGTGTGTGCATGGAAGGAGTGGTGCATACTGACATGTGTCTGCACTGAGAATTGCAACTTCCAGATATGTCTGGTCCACTGGTGTTTGCAGACATGGCCTTCATGTGTTTAAGTGTATGAGCATGCCCAGTATGACCTCTCAGTATGTTGACTGACATTGCCTTCATTCCTCTAAGTGTGTGAGCATGCCCAGTATGGTCATCTGTGTTGCATGTGTGGATCACATCCAGGTTGTTTGTACTGCAGTGCTAACCTTTTGTTCTACACCAGTAGGTAGCATGCTGTGTCTGCAGGGTATCCATCGGTCATTTGCCATGGCCTGTTGCTACATTTCTGCATAGCGAGGGGGACACCTGATTGTTTCTACTGTTCTACACAGGGGTGGGGGGCACACCTGACTGTTACTCTATGTGTACGTTGGATGGGGTGGGGCACACCAGACACTTGTACACATTTGCTAGGACTGTACTGGTATGTCAGGTACTCCTTTTCAGTCTGTAGTCTTACCTATTCTGCTGGCTAGGGCTTACCAGTATAGTACAGATCCTAACTTTGTTTACCTACTTATTAGTGTCTGACTTCCTAGCCTTCACAACTTACATCTGACTGCCTGGCCTGCTGCGGTCTGTCTGTGTAAGCCTGGGGGAGGGGTTAACCATAGGGAACATTCGGAGGCCATAGTACAGCATTTGTTTGTGTTTGTCATCACCTGTCCTGCTGGCTGAGACTGTTGCTGGGTATGTGATCCTTCCTGACTGGTATTTGTGGCTCTTATACACACCCTGTCACTCAGGCCATTTCCTGCAGTGGGTTTTGTCACCCTGTGTAGTACTGGCTACTATAGTGACTCCAGTATGTGTTACAGATCTCATGCTGCTACTATGGGTGTTTACTCTCTGCTGCCTTGACATCTGGCCACCCAATTCCCTTGCATGTTCACATCCATAGCATAGCTACAGGTAAAAACACATTCTACTCCATTTGGCAAATTGGTAGGTTGATTGACTTACCTTGAGGGTGTGCCAGACTTGAGGATGGTGCTGGAGGGCTGCCTATGTCGGATGCACATAGTACACTCCTTATACATAGTTGGGCACAGGTAGTGTCATGTTTGGCATCCCTTTTACTGTCTGTGCGAGTCAGAGAGGTGTCATTCCCTGGGGCCCTACTGTGTCAGTGCATATGCTATGCATTGCCTCTTTGCCAAGGCCAGGGCATACTGGACATGCCCCCTTCTGCCTACTGGGGCAGCTCAGGTTGTTCCTCCTTGAAGTCACTCTGTACCTGTACAGGCCTTGGCATTGGTGGGGGGCTGTGTGGCCCTGACCCATGCTGTTCCTGCTGCAGCTGTTTCCACAGGATCATATTGTGTAGCAAAGCACATACCATTACTATTTGGGTACATGTAGCTGGTGAATACTGCAAGGCTCCACCGGATGTGTTCAGACACAGGAACCGTGACCTGAGCATTCCCAAACACACGCTCTGTTATATGTCTGGCCTGTGCGTGTGCATCATTGCGGCATTGTTGATCAGGTGTGTGGTCATTTCTGATGGGTGTCATCAGCCACAGCTCCAGTGGGTACCCAGCATCCCCCACTAGGTGACCGTAGGGGATGTCCACATCGGCAAATCTGTGGTACAGCTGTGCCAGCTGCCATATGTGTGAATTGTCATAGCTTCCAGGGCAGCCAGCACACACATTCAGTATAATGTCCTGGGCATCACATATGATCTGGCAGTTGATGGAGGGGATGCCCCTGCGCTTGATGTAGGCCCTACCATGCTCACTGGGTGGTGCTTTGATGTGTAAGTGCGTGCAGTCTATGCCACTCACTACCCCAGGGTAGTTAACTATTTGGTAGAAGAGATGCATATTGTGAGTCAACACCTCACGTGTGTTGAGGAAATACACATGCTCACTGGCATGTGCTGACATGGCATCCAGGAACTGGTGGAATACTCTGGATGCTGATGCCTGTGAGATGCCCATGTTATCCCCAGTTGTAGTTTGGGAGGTACCTGAGGCTAGTATACCTAGGCCTCCACATACCTTGGTATCCACTGGGATGAGTTCCCCTCGGCCAGTGTGGTGTGTCAGGTGTGGCCTGCACAGCTCAACAATTTGCTGTAGGAGGTTTCTGGCCACCCTATAGCACTCCACTATCTCCAACTCATGTAGCCCCTGGTAGATTACCCTGGGTCTGTACACCCTTCTCTGTCTCCTCACTGTGAGATGTTCGGCAGCATTGACATCCTCACCACCCTCAGCCTCTTGCACTTGTTGTTCTATGTTGCCTGCTGCAGCCTCCTCATTTTGTAGGTTTGGTTTCAAAATTTCCCTGCTTGTATACACTGGTGGTGTAGAGTGTGGAAAAACCAGGAGGGTAGGTGTTTGCTTGGTTTATAGTGGTGTTCTGGGCTGGGCTGGTCTGCTTCCTGTGTGATTAGCTGATTCTGATGCATTTCACCTGGCAGCTCAGCTAGTTCTCCTTGATTACCTTCCCACTGCTGTTTTCCCTTTCCATTGCCTCCCTGTTTAAACCTGTGTGCGTGCTGCACAAACGGAGTGCTCCAATGTGCACAGAGCTGCTTTTTCCTGGTTTAACTTCCTTTTTCTTCCTGTAAAACCTGGTGCATGGTGTGCACACCCGCTTACACTTTGTAAAGAGTGCTAGGCAGGTTTAGACACACCCCTAGCTTAGCTGTGCTAAGCTAGGAGCAATCCCAAGCCACAGGTCTCCAATCCACTCATAGTATGCATGACACCCCCCATGATGTCACCTATATCCTAGTCTTGCACTCAGCTATTTATACTCTTACACCCTTGGGTCCTGCCTCACACCCTGGGAAAATCTGGGATTCACTAACCCTTCCCTCATTTGCATAGGATTGTCTACTAATGCATAGTTACATGTCCTACACTGAGCCTCCCCCCTTAGCAACCACTACTCACTGCCCAGGTTGTCTTCTGACTGCCATTAACTTGCATGGCAGAATACTGATTTCAGTTAGAATGCTAATTTTAGGTTTATTTTATTATTTTCCCCCCGATCCCGTTTGCACATCACTGCCCTATGCTTGACCAGGCGAGATCGGTAAAAAGAAAATTAAAAGTTGTTTATTTTTTTTTAACAGTTTGCAATGCCAATGGCCTTTTACTTGGACATTGGCATGCTTCCTCAATGATATGCAGCCTTTATTTGGAGCTGTCATAGCTCCGTTTTGTAGATTGCAGAACTGTACTCGGTTACTAACCGAATACATTTCTGCACACTGCACTCGTCCTGCACGGATGGCTGCCAGCTTCCTGGATTGCATATTACCCTCATTTGCATTATTTTCACCTGCAAATGAGGGTAATTTGCATACAGGAGCTCGGTCCGTGCAGGATTAGCCTAAGAGCTCACGTGCATTTCCCGGGAGCTCGTTCCTGGATCGCACGTCAGCCATATTGCCAAAAATAGCTCTTGAACTAATCCTGCATGCTATAAAGGGCTTCGTAAATCCGGGGGATTGCCACAAAGATTGCTGAGCACTGGGACAAGGAACATATCAGAGAACCTTCATTTGAAATTTCAGGACATGAAATTTGTGTTTTTATTATGATAGACACTCTGGCTGAACTCACATTGTGATTTGCCAAGCAGAGCTACATATGTATTTAGTCATCAAATCTAACGTTGAATACACATAATTTTCATTTTCACCAAAAGGGTAATTTTTGAACAAGAAGTACACAAACTCATTCTCTGGGATCTAGTCACACTTTTAAACAGTTATAGGGATAATTAGACCTAAAATATTTTTATTGTGAAGGCATTTTTCTGTTTTTTCTGCTTTTCCCAGTTTTATGATAGCAGAATTCTTTAAACTTATTAAAATAAGCCAGAAAGTTTACAATGAAAAGCTTCCAGGTGTGTCCAGAATTCCAACTGCTGAAAACAGTGCTTGAGTAAAAATAATGAGACTGTGATTCTTGAAGTACACTTTCTCTCCTTCCACAGCATATAGTAATTAGAAATTTGCGAATATAATGAAGGAAATTAAACTTAACGTTTAGTAATCCTGCTTAATCTCAGACAAGAAAAGAGTTGTATATTAGTTACACTATTATCTGGCTGTTGTTTATAAAGGCAGTGAGTCTGTATCTGGCTTTTCTAATGTTATAATAAAATGATAAATATGTCCCCAAAATGTCAGCTTAAACTGGTTCGTTAAACTAATGACTGATGTTTTGAATATTGATCTAGTGAGATGTCAGAGGAGCAGAAGACATTTTGTATATCTGCAGGAACTATACTGTTAACGCTTGTCATTCCCCTTCAGTGGGACCCCTGACATCCTTAAAGGATCATCACCAGATGTTCTTTCTAAGACTTTTTAAAGGTGAGGAAACATACCTATTAGATACATAAAGAACTAAAGCTGTGTTAATGATGCTTCCAGTGCCCAGGATTCAGAATTTGTTTTCTTATTGTCTAGCTCTGAATAAGTGTCACTTAACTAGACTGTGTTCACGGGTCACCCCTGAGAAAGGACAGTTGTGTCCAGTGGGGTTATCCAGTCAACAAACTGGCAAAATAAGCTAAAAAATCAGACAAGATTTGAAAAGTGTGATCTATCATTGTAACCTCACATTTCGGATAACACTGATGCAGACACTAGAAAGTATGGAAGAAGACTACTGATAGATAGTAGCAATATTTGCCAATAAAGATTTTGCCTGCATAAAACCTTTGCTGTGAAGATACAAAGTCTAATAGCATGTCCATTCACTTTTTAAATTCCCAAGGTCTTATAATCAATCCGATGGTAAAAAATTAAGTTTTTCATGGAAAAAAAAAAAAACAAACAAAAAAACAAAACTAGGTGATTCTGGCTATGAAAGGCAAGAATACAACAGAAATCACCTCATTTGCGAAGGACAGTCATAAATACTTTCATCACTTATTTCAGAAACCTTAAGAACAATACACCAGTCCTGCAATGAGTTGATACATTGGAATAATGTCCACTCAGTCCCTGAGAGCATAACTAATATACTAGTTGATACAATTAAACTTTGCCAGCTATTCTAAAGTTTCTTCAAAATTATACCATATTTGCCAGCAATGATCCCCTCTGAACAAGCCCAGAACATGTTCTCTGAGGTAACAATCACTTGCACTATGTGTCTTTTTATATGCTGGGGTACTTCCTTGTAGTATGAAGCACTGTCTCACCAAGCCACCTTTGAATCTGTCTAACCTCAGCCTCTCAGACTTACTTTCTACCAGAAGTATAGAAACAGCTGTAGTTCTCAAGATATTGGCATCGTAAAAATCCCTCAACCCAAACAAAGGGAATATCCTGCCTGCTTTCCTAGAGTAGATGTTGAGTATCTTTGAGAGAGGGGGGGGGGCAGTTCATTACTTTCAACTTACATTGACTTGTCACAGTCTTCGATATAAGTCCACAGATGGTGTTATAGACAGACTAATTAACGTATTTATTTATCTGATGTTAAAGCTGACATCAAGCATCTATGAGGACTAAAATGTACAAACAAATGGTGCCATGAACACACTCTAAAGATAAAATGTTAAATTCATGCACTTAACCACAGTAGACATAAAATCTTAAGATTGACATGGGTATTAAAGTTTTAGGGTCCAAAGATGTTAGCAGAATGACTTAAAGCTCGAGTTCTCTTTTCTATCATATGCAGACTCCTACTGGGTGGCTTTTTGACTAGTTCACGTTGTCTCAGATGACCTTATCCTACATGAATTCCTGCATGTGTTCTCAAAACCTTTAACACAAAAATCATCTGTACAAGGGACTTAGCCAACCACTGAACATAATCAGGACTTGCTGGTGAGACAGAACCCTCTCAAAAAGAATTTCTCTCCTCTAGAAAAGACATCCTTTGCATATTAAACAGTGTAACTTCCTAACCCTCTTCAATCACACTCTAGATGTACAGATGTATAACCATGAATATACCTCAGGTCTGGCCAGACAATCCCTTATAGAAAAGGGTAGCTAGCAGTTGGAATTACAGTGACAAGGCTACTAATGACCTAAAGATCAAATTTCTACTAAATTATGACCCTGTGAATCTGTACGAGCAGGAGCATAAGCATACACTTCATCATAATACCATATGGTTCTTAAGATAATACAAGAACTGAACCTTTAATTTTGGATTATTTTATTAGTATCCTTAACCCTGCAGAAGATGAAATTTGCCTTGAGACTCCTTGTTCATGTGTTAATAATAAACTAGCAAATATCCTCAGTTTCACACCTGTGCTTTAACTGTCACACATTTATTGAAAAAATAATGGCCAGAGGTATTGCGCACTATCTGAATAAAAAAGTAATCCCAAATATTATACTCATACAATAGTTCTCTTTTCTGAATTTCTGAAGAGGAGGAAACACACATAAATCAGAAAAGGCATTGCTATCATCAGAATTTTACTTCTACATGATAGATTATTTTTTTACATGATACCTTTTTAATATTTTTGGGTCTATATTATATTGTCGAAACCTCATTACAGCGAATGCCATTTCGACGACAAATATAGAGTGAAATCCCTAAACAGTGAATTCTCTGGTCAGCAATTTCTTTTCTAGGGAAAAAATCACTTGGCCTGAGCTGTGACATTGCCCTTTACCCCACTGTAGTGCAATCTCGTAGTTGGTATATTTAATTAAGTGGGATGTGGGGGGGGCACACTGAAAATGTTCTTTACGCACCATGTCCTTCTGGCTCATAGTCATCATCTACCAAAGCAGGCTGCTGCCTGATAGATTTTATTTTTCATTTTTTTTATTTAAGCATTGCTGTACTGCAAATACTTGGCAACCTAATAGCATTTACTTTTTCCTAACATGTTAGTTGGTTAATACTGCAGCAGATACTATAGTTATCCTTACTGCTTCCCCCACACTTATGGAGTATAAACAGCCTTGATTAAATTTTACATTTCATTTTCACTGCTACCTTAACCTGCTATTCATCTACCAAAAATGACCCATAATCAGAAAAATTAGCCAAGCATATTCCTTACCATTTAAATATTTGATCTGCATTGGCTGAATTAAACTGCATTGTGCACAAGGGCTGATTTTTTTAATTTAATAAGTTTAGCAAGATTACTTTTCTGCACTCACTTGATATTGAGCCATACCTCTCAAGTGGACAGATTTTCAGAGAATGTTCACAATTTTGCCTCGTATTTTTTAGCCTGTTACTCATTAAATTGAAAATTGTTGTTTTCTGGCAAATCATTGCCAAATCATTGAGGAGTGAAGTCGGAAAATAATGACAGACATTTGAGATTCAGGTTTCATACCCTTCAGAAAACAAAACATGTTATTCTGCCAACTTTCTAAGTTTGTCAGAGCAATATTTAAAAATTGTCCCTAATTTTGGGCCTTTGTCCCCCCCACACCATTATTTATGGCTTTGTCCAGATTTTGTGCTCCAAGAGGTTGAGAGCTTTGTATTGAATATTTTGTAAATTAATCTTATTTTCAAATAACTTAATTTTGCCTTTTACAATTTCAAAAGGAAAAAAAAAACAAAAAACACAAATACATAACTAATTTTACAGATTTGATAGATGGAACAAATAAAGCAATCTAACTGAAGATAAAAAGGTTTGGTTTTGCCATACAAACAACCCCTATGTTTCAGTTTGAAACACTTTATAAACATTTGGATTCAAATTGCTGGAAAGGATATGAACTTGAAGATAATGGTCATTTAAAAAAATGAGAAAAAAAGAAAAAAAAATATATATAGAACTTCCAGAGCACAAGTATAACAAGAGAACCTAAATAAAAGATCCATATTACCTAGATACCCAACACCATACTGCAGTGCAGTGATCCCTAGTCAGACAAAACTGACTGTGAGCATGTACTCTCTTTGACATTTCATTGAAATGTGTGGAAATGTTTCTTTTCTTTGAGGTGCAGTGACATTATAGCTGACTATATTAAGTAATTGCTGCACTGGTAATGCTCTCTATACCAGAACAGAGGTAGTTTTACCCTTAATGTTAAAAATTAGTTCAAGTTCCAATTCAAATTCATTTTTTGATTTTAAGTGGATGTTAAACTAATGTTCTTTAGAAAATTCTCAGGGAATTTTATATATGTACGCATAACTATATTTGTGCAAAAAAAAAACACCTCTCAGTAGGCACTTAAAAAACTATGTGTGGGTCGAACTGGTATTGAATACTTTTAGCCTTTGTTGAGAGAAAGAACTTATTCAGAATAAACCAAGATAATCTGAGCATTCGGTTAAATAAAATTCACTGCTTAATTATTAACAGTCAAAATCCAATAGAATAAAACCATTCTGAAGCATTATAAGCATTAGCCAATGATAGTAATTGTAGAACTGTTATATCCAATCACAAACAACTGTTAGTAAATCAACAGCCTATAAAATAATGAGATCATACATTCTGTGATAAGGGTAAAATAAAACAGTCAGGAGCCAATGACAATAACAGTAAAAATGGTATAGCTAATGACAAACAACCATTATAAACCAACCACCTATGAAGTATTAGAAAGATCATACAGTATGAAGTCAAGGAAATGATTTATGACAACCAGCACAGTGCACACTTAATGCTTATATTTTCATTAAGACCCGGTGTGGCTTCTGCATTAAGTAGCAGTTGCCATTTTAATTCTCTTACTTCCAAAAAAGTGTCACAGTCTCCAACAAACTCTTTAACTTGTTCCAGTATAAAAAAAAATGATACTGTGAGAAGTCCTTACATACAATTTTATGTTTCGCTAAAGCACTGTTGTCATTAAAACCATGGACTGCTGCCAAATGTTCTTTTATTCTGTCTGACAGTTTTCTGCTAGTTTTCCCGACATAGAAACTTTTGCAAGACTGGCAACAGTAGCATATTCAACAGTAGTGGAGTGACAAAAACAGATTTATGTAAAGCAAACAATAAATTTACAATGTGTAAATGAATGCTCATACTACACAATTGCCACAAGTATGCATTCATATTTGCCCTGTGTGAATGTCTAAGTCACAATGAATAAGGGACAATCTCTATTTTCAAAGTACATTCTCAGAGTTTTAGTTCAGTATGCAAAGGTTGGATGTTCTCCTAAAGCAAACCTCAGAACCTGATTGTCTTTAATGATGTCCAGTTATAAGTGAGAATATCCCTGATGCCTGTCATGTCCCTGCTGACTGGGACCAGAAAACTGCATGTTCTATCTTTATTAGGAGAGCCTTTCTCTGTAGGGACAAAGCCATGCTTGACAATTGGTTGAAATTTAATATAACGATCAGAAAGAATATCCTGAAATAGTCTCTCTAATAGTGGTAGTGGATAATTACACTGGTGAAACATATTAATCAAAAACAATGATTCTAGTTTGAAAGTGTCATCATTACTAATGAACCTGGACAATCTGATGAATTGCCCACGTACTAGGTTGATTTTCATAAAATAAGGATGCTGACTTCCAAAGTCCCATAAAATTATTTTTGTAAATATCCTTCCTAATAACTGAAGAACTGAATTGAACAGTATTTTTATCCAACACAATGTTTGTGTCTAAAAGATGAACAGAAAGACCACAGCCAGATATGACAAATTACAAAAAAAAAAACAATGTCTTGTTTTAAAGACTGTACAAACTTGCCGAGGTCTTTCTCACTGCCCTTCCAGACAAAAAATATGTTGTCTATATAATGACAATATAATAGAAAGTTTTGAAAACCTTGTATGTGTGGTAACACTTCCATTTCACAAGCAGATAAGACAAGATTCACAAATGCTGTGGCCAAACTGGACCCCATAGCTACCCCTTTCACCTGTTGACGTACTTTGGTATTGAAGAAAAAAAATAATAATTAGTACAATAGAAATCAGTTCACAAATAGCATCTAGTCTACAAGCTGTCAAACCTGCATATTTAGTTAGGAAAGTTTTAACCATTTGTAAGCCTTCAGTGTGTGGGCTATTTGTATACAATGTTTCTGTGACACTGCTTTCTGGAATTTTGTAAATAATGATATGTCATTTGTGAATATTGATATGATTTATATAGAAATGTGACATTGTCAGCCCAGCTATCTGGAATTTTGTAAATAATCATATGTCATTTATGAATAGTAATACGATTCATATGCTTGTCCTACAAATGTAAGAAAACTGTATGTTATGCACTGAGCTTCAAGAATGTAACCACAGTGTACCCTACTGGAAAATAACATAAATGTATATAAACTATATACCTGTGCAAATGTATGTTTTAATAGTAGAAGCTGGAACATACAACTTGCAAAACTTCAAGAAAATAATTTGAAAAGTTTTTATGCTTGTGTTATATCTCAGTAAGCAGGCACAATGTCTAGCGCTAGAGGTTTTCCTATTGTCTTTATAAAGAAATAATTACTAGGTTTCAAATGTAAAAGTGTTTGTACTGCTCTATGACTTCCTAGCAGCTGTACACTTCTGATAGATATGTATTTTTGACACAGGCATGTTAAATTCTAAGTATCTGTTTAGCCTGAGAACAGAAGTCAGGTGACAAAGATTTATGTCATCCAAGATATCCCAGCAGTAATGTTGATTATTAATTTAAGAACTCTCTCAGATAAAGTCTGGGCATTTTGTATCTTGTCTTGGACCTAGAAACATCCATCATCTGTATTTGCCTTGCTCTGTAAATTAGCTATTTAGGGCATAGTATCTTTTAGATATAGGTAGGGATATAGTAAACATTAGTTTAGATGTTTTCTGTATTTATTTGAGACTGTCCTGCAATGCTGTTTTAAAATATTTCCTGTGTCTCTGAACTCTGTAGTTAGTACGTTGATTGAACATTGTCTTGTTCTTTTATTATTTACTATTAAATATATTTAAACCTATCTTTGTGGCTATTTGTGAGACATATTTAAGCTCTTAGAGTACTTGCATATGTACTTGGTGACACCGTAGAGGCCACACTTAAATAGCCTTAGTCTTGGTCACACTAACCATTTGGATAATAGTAACATTATACAGTAGGATTGGTCACCCATTGTAAGGCCCTTTATAGTAGCTGATAAGTAGGGGTTGGTGGCAGTGATAATTATCTTATAGTCTGGGCAGAAGGGGGCAAAGCTAGTAAACCTGTGCCAGCCTTCCCCAGGTGTGTACATGTGTGTGTCAGTATATAAATCAAATCTCAAAGTGTGTTTGTGTGTTGGCTACTTGGGCAGGGACACAAAGCACTGGGTGGACAGAGAGTTTGCTGGAGGTCTTGGCTTGACCCCTCAGCTGAGATCTCAACCCTATAGCTGTGCCACTGGGGTGTCTTACTGGAGATCTGGAGAAAGAGGGAGAAACCATCCCCAGATTGACTGTGAACTCTGTGTGCTCTTAAGGGAAATTGTACTTTACTATACGTGTACTTGTCATCATCCCAATGTGTACATCCCTCACTGGTGTTAATGGAGAAGATTGATGCCCCTTGATTACTGGGCCAGTGCAGGTGCATCACAGCTTCAATGTCTAATGTGACTAAAATACAGTTCACTGGTAAGTTACATAGCAGAAATAACTCATTTAAAAAAGCCCAAGAGCCTCGGATGTAATACTTCATAGATTGCACTATTGGGTTGAGTAGAAAATCAACATATTTGGATATTTTTCTGTTTCTGTTCTCTTATTTGAGATGATATGTGTGAAGGGTAGGTTTTGCTCGTTTTTATGTATTTTAAATATGCCGAACATTTTTCCTAGGCTTGGGGACTGAAATGACATAAACTGGTGTTCTTCAAAAGAGATAAGTCTGCACTTTTCAAGCTGCTTCAGACTTTTGTCAATGTAAGCAAACTGCTTATACACAAACTTCAGATCTGCTGGTTTGTAATATTTATTATCATATAAGTCTGCCTTTATTTTCTGTGTATACACACGTTGCTCCATCAGTACAATGCCGGTTCCTTTATCACCTCACATTATTCTTAATTCTTTGTCAGACGATAATTCTGAAAGGCTTGTATTTCATCCTTACATAAGTTAAAACATTTATTGCTGTGTGCATTATTGCAGTAATGTCTTAAATCCCTTTCGCAGACAGTCTGAAAAGTTTGTAAAATGTTATTCAGTGCCGGGTTATAGCAGCTTTTACATTTTAAAGGCAGTACTGTATTCAATTCTGGTTGCAATTCCTGTGAGATGTTTGAGCCTTGTTCTCCCATAGAATAGTCATCCATTGCCAACAAATGGATTAAATACATACAGAAGAAGCACATCAAAAACAACAGAAAGAACTTCTTTAGAATAAACCAAGATAATCTGAGCATTCGGTTTTAAGGCCACTGATCTTCTTGTTTATGAATCTCTGTCTCTCAAGTTGTGATATGTATAGATAAATGCTTGCTGAAAGGTGTACTTTATTCAGTGATGGGTCTTATAAGGGTCTATATTAAATTAGCGAACGCTTAGAAAAGTGAATGCTAATTCATCGACCCCTTTTAAGTGAAAGTTTAATATCTCCAATACCCGGAACAGCGATTTTTTTACCCTGTGAAAAAAATCACTGGTCCACTAAAAAAAAAAAAAAAAAAAAAAAAAAACTTAAAACATTTTATAATGTGGGGGGCTTCGCTCCCCACACACCCCCCTACTTAAATATACCAACTCCGAGATCGTACGACAGTGGAGGAAATGGAGAACTCCTGGAACTGTGAAAAAAATCGCTGCTCCGGGTGTTCGAGGTTTTAAGCTTTCGCTTAAAAGGGGTTGATGAATTAGTGTTCGATTTTCTAAGCATTCGCTAATTCATTATAGACCCTCTGATAAGATAGGAATAAAAGAGAATTAAGACTTCTTTGGATCTTGCAGAGATGCCTTTGGAAGTTAGATGAGCGAGATAAAAGGCTACCCAAACTTCTGTGGAGACATTATGTTCAAATGATAAGGAATTATCAACAAGAGTATTCATATCCCTTACAACAGTGTCTGATTGAAGAAGTGTATCCCCTACACTATAGGTGATACTGTTTTGATTACTAAAATGAGCCATGCTCAACTTTTTTGCATTGAATTTGAGACCATTGTCCTTGCACCAGTTGTTAACATGGTCTAACCCATATAATATTTCCAACAAGACAAAGGGACTCCAAAACAGCCATCTTCAACAAGATAAAGTACTTTATTAACAGCACAAATGCTTTAAAAAGTACACTGACATAAATACCCAATTCTACCCTCAGTGTATTTTTTAACTAGAGAGTAATCATCTGATGAAGCAGCTCAGTCTGTGAAAGCACTTGTGTTGTTAATAAAGTACTTTACCTTGCTGAAGCTGGCCATTTTGGAGTTTCTTTGTCTTGTTGGAAATATTATTTGATCTTTTTTTTTATTTTAGAACTTATTCATCAGAGTGGGTTGGTACTTGTGTTTCCGAACAATTATGAGTTACTTTGAAGATCGAATAATAACACCCAATTTACAGTCATCTGCAAATTTAGTTAAACACAGGACAAAAGTGCTGGCCAAAACGTCTGAGAAATATACACCAAACAGGAGGGGGCCCAAAACTGAGCCCCGTGGTACACCACTGGTAACTGTTTGCTTTCAGAAATGGCACCTGCTACTCTAACCACATGGGTTCTGTCAGAAAACCAGTTTGTTATCCATCGCACAATATAAGGATTTATATTCAGATTTACGTCTATCAATAATGCCTGCATGTGGAATAGTGTGAAAGGGCTTGACCAGCTCTAGATATTTTGTATTCACTACATAACCACTATTTCTGGCTGCTACTTTATGAGTGCAGTAGTTTCCAAACGTTACCTTATAAAGAAAAGCAGTAGATGCTCAGTCTACAGTTTATAAGACTCATTACTGGCAAAGACAAGAAAATGCTTAAAAAGTCAAGCATTTGATTCTGTTACATTTTTTCATCACACTACACTTACCGGTATCTGCTTGCTTTAGTCAGTTTAATTTGGTCAAAAGAAGTTGCAGAGGAGGGAATGACTCACACAGTTTATTAAGCTTTATTTCACAGAAAACCAAAAACATTGTGTCCTGTACTTGATTCAGCAACCAAAGCATAACATTACTGTTACAGGCCCAGTGGCCCACGCATTATTACAGAATTTATATATTTTATCTGTCTGTTTCATTTAGTTAAGAGGGGAGAACTATGGCAAAAAGCTCATGACACAAGCCTAAGGCAAATTTATTATTACAAAGCAGCATAAGTTTGGAATGTGCTAGGAATAAGGAGTATCTTAAAAAAAGAAACCTGAAACACAGGGGTATTGGAAGAACATATAAACTTCCCCAAGAATAATCTAAATGCCACAATTCAACTACAGAACCTGATTTTAAGTGGCAAGAGTGACATTTTCTTGTTTTTTGCAACAACTTTTCATAAATGTTATGTGGTGTTCAGAACTGAGCAATGGAATGACTACAGACTTTTGTCTGCAAACCAGGAATCAAATAAACATTGGACTACAGAGATTAAAGACTCAAGTGAGATGTATTTAGAACAGTTAAAATATTTTACTTCAAATGTGCCCTTTCAGAGGAATACAGCTTTTCCTCATTGTGTTGTCATATCAGAGTTGATTGCATTTATGGGGTACAGGTTTTCACCCCTGTGCTGCAGTGAGAGGGATTTAGTTTTCACCCCTGTGCTGCAGTGAGAGGGATTTACCTTCCAAATAAAATAGTTATTCTTATTTATTTCCTTTTTGTTCAAGTACTACTTCAACAAAATATTTTCACTGAAACAGTAGTTGACTTATGACTTTTAGTTTGTCAGTCATTTGACCACAGATCTAAATGCCTTACTGTCTTCTTGAATAGACAGTCAGAAAAGCAGGCAGACACACACACACACACACACACACACACACACACACACACACACACACACACACACACACACACACACACACACATCATACCTCTCAACTGTACTCAAAGTTTTGGTCCATTTTTCATAAAATTGAGGCTTTCTGGCATATTAGTGGTAAATCATTAAAGATTGAAGTTAGAAAATAATGACAGACATTTGAGTTTCAGACTTCAGGCCCTTCAGAAAATTCATGCTAACGTAAAACATGTTACTTTACCAACTTTTTAAGTTTATAAGAGTAATATATAAAAATTGTCCCTATTTTTGGGCCTTTGTCCTACTTATATTTATGGCTTTGTCCAGATTTCTTGCGATAAGAGGTTGAGAGGTATGACATACACACACATATGTGCACACACACACACACATACACACACACACACACACACACACAGATAGTTCCACAAGGTCTCTCCAAGTTGAAAATGGCTAAAGTGCATAAACTGCATGAAACAAACTGACAGAAACAGTTTTTTTTCACACAAGACAGAGGCCCAGTGCAACTGAACGCCAGCTTACTTATATACATAAACTCTAATGTTACACAACCGTAGAAGTAAACAGAAATGCAAAAAACTTTGAATCAGTGCCACCATGCAAATAGAAATGATGTCTTTACAAATTCCCTATACACAATGAGTTGGAAGTTGCATACGAGGAACTGTACTCATAAATGTGAAACATCATCCAATTTGCACTTGACCAAGGGTACTCATACATGCTTGTTAAGTAATAACAAAGTGTTAAGTAATATTTGTTCTAGCAATGAATCTGAATATCTATGTTTTTTTAAATCCTCAATAATTTAGCTCAAATGATCCAAAAGTAATTTTTGTCATGACAGTTTGCCCCATTCCAGTCATGCCAATAACAACCATACATAATTAGTCTTAATAAACTAAGCTTTTTAATACTGATATAAAAAAGACCACAAACACATTAGCTCTATATGAATGATGTTAAAGCTAACAAAAAGTACAGTAAAGAGTACACCAACACATGCAAATTGTTAGCACTACTATCTCCAAAAGGAAAAAAAAAACTAAAGCACATCTACCATCATGTACAGTATCTACTGTAAAATGCTAATGTAAAACACAAATTTATATGAAACAAAATAAGAAATATAAAACATACTCAGTTAATCCTTACTGAAGGTAGAAAAAGTCTTCTATAATGATAATAAAACTTTAAAGAAATAACCCCCACAAAGGAAAAAAAATAGCTATTCCACCTAAACATACAATAAAACACAAAAGAAACAAAAAATATAAAAAGCTAGAAAAAATTGTCAAAGAAGAAATGCCAAAAAACTTGAGCTTAAAACAGGAACCTCTTAAAAATTATGCATTTCAATGACACAAAAATGAATTAAAATGTAGATTACACACACACACACACACACACACACACACACACACACACACACACACACACACACACACACACACACACATTAGTCATCCCTAAGGGAATCTTACACATATCTATAAAAAGCATGAATCCAACATAGGAAGAACTATTTTGAAATAAAGAAGTGACCAGTGGCTTGACTGGAGATCTACATTCAATCTATCAACCCTTCTGTATGTTCACAACCAGTCTTTTGTAATATCTAAAACATGTCATTAAATCCTAACCTATTCTGTTGCAAGATATGAATGCAACAACTCAGAAGCAACCAACCTAGTCCATCTTAATTCCTAAATCTATAAAAGCCTGACACAAGTATTAATAAAAAATGGGCAATAATGCATATTCTAGAGACAGACATTTTAAAAGGGTTAAAAGGGTTCTGCCAGTGATTTTCAGAAAATGGGTATATCAAAGATGCCAAGAACTTTGTAACACTAGTACACAGACTATTAGGTTATGAAAACACTTTTAAGTAGTTGACAATATAGTAAATGAAATAAAGGGGGCCATGCCTTCTATTATTTAAGTGTAGAAAGCAATACTATATCACCAAATACTGTACTGGGAAGACTAAGGTATTTGCTCCTTTTCAAGCAACCAAAGTAGTAGATGATTAAGAGACTGTGGAGTCCAAACCATCTAATGACCCATTCAGGCAAGAGCATAATATGTTACTGTGGTAAGGCAAGGCTACTGAAATAGTAATAAGGGTAAATAGCTATTAAAGGGCTATTAGACTCGAAAAGTGTGATTACTCTAGTAAAAGCATAGTATCATTGTAAAAAGTCAGTCCTACTCACCAAAGGATACTGAGATCGTATGCATTTATGGGAAGAAAACCGTGTTACTCAGTTATCCAAGTGGAGGTACAAACCCAATTTGGGAAAGTCTTTTATCCACTATCAGTAGTATGAGCTCTTATCTACCCCATGGCATCACAATCAGGAAGGGCATCCTATTCTTTAAGAACATCTGGAAACAGTGAGAAAACAAAAGTATGAAGGAGCCCAAAGTAGACCCAAAGAAGAGCTGAAATCAAAACAGTCTAACTTGCAGGAATGAAACACCCTCAGGACTTTGAGCCATTTGTAAACAGATGATACAAAAGCCCTGGGTTAATATTAGAGGATCTGGGACAGACCGAGACATTCATAAATCTATCTAAAGAGGTGAGGATGCCCTACCTTTATATTACAGAGATGCACACCTAAGGAGGTGACCCGATCCTGAGAGTCCAGACAAGGGTCTATCCCATGGAATGAGATAAAGAATAATGAGGAAAGGGCAGAAAGTGGACATAAAGTAACACCAAAAGGGAAAGGGACATGAGGATATAAGGCATCTGGAGTAAATCACCCTTCCTCATAGAGAAATGGGATATGCAAATCTCTGGGCCTGCCTTAGTAGAAGAAGAGGCCAAGCCATCTACCTCCTGAAACTCAGAAAGAAGAAGATCCCAGTCTGCCTAACCCCCAGATAAGCATTTATGTGTCAAGAGAGCTCATTGGGATAATGGGAAATTATGTCATACCAGAGAGAATACTTCCAGTGTAGTGGCGGAGGAAAGAAATTGAAAAATATTGTACTGGGAGACCTCAGCGCAAA
Organism: Protopterus annectens; assembly: GCF_019279795.1. Taxonomy (NCBI): domain Eukaryota; kingdom Metazoa; phylum Chordata; order Ceratodontiformes; family Protopteridae; genus Protopterus; species Protopterus annectens. Next base: position 940,483,285 of record NC_056741.1, read on the forward strand.
AGAACAGCTGGTCACATGGGCTTTAGGATTCCTTTCTTTCAGGTGCCCATAACTGAGATTCCATTTGAAAGGATCACTATGAACATCATGGAGTCATTAGTTAAGTTCAGCAGTGAATACCAGTACCAGTACGCCACTCTAGTGCTGTATTATGCCACTCATTTTCCAAAATCTTACATCTCATTAAGGCTAGTTGCAGGATGATTGCTGTGGAACTTATATCATTCTTCTCCTAGGTCAGAATACTGATAAGATCCTAAAAAACTAAGTTAAACTCTTTAAGTAAAAAATCACAAAGCAACTTTGCCAACTTTTCCAAATAATGCTATCAGTAATCTCAGTTTATCACCCAATGCATGGGATGGTGCAACAAGTTAATATAATTCTGAAATGTATATTAAGGAAGGTTACTGAAAAAGATGGAAAAGACCAGTTGTTGCCATATATAATGTTCAAGTCCAGGAAGTACTCCAAACCCTTAACAGGGATCAGCTCCTATGAATTAATAAATGAAAGACATCCCAGAGGGTCATTAGACATAATGAATGAGGGAAGAAGTGTGGACATCCTTCAAGAGTTTTGTAGGATATTATAATGATTTACAGGAAAGGTTACAGGTGACTATGCCTATAGTGGGTGCATATAGAGATGGTTCCAATGAGCCAATAAAGAATACATAACAACATTTCTAGGACAGAGATTTTTAGGTTTGAGATCAAGTTTTATTTATAGTCCCAACAACTAAATATAAGTTTTTGAAAAAATAACAAAGTCCCTTTAAATAGCTGAATGGAGGTGAATTACAAAGCGAAAAAAACAAGAAGGTGGAGTTATCGTGCAAATTTACTATAAAAATGTCTTTACGGCCTAGAGGGCGATACTAGCAAATGTTGCAAACCTAATATCTCAAGTCAAGGACCATGAACTAAAAACAAGTGATTCCCATCCCTAAAGGAGAAGCAGGAGTAGTCAAGGTCTTTTTGAGGTCTCAGAAACAGAAGATTCAAAAGCATCTTCTGATGAACAAAAACATATTTTCAGAGCCGAATGGGAAAAAATATTTCATTATACATCATATACAAACAGTTCAGAGAAAATGTTAATCTAAAACCCTACAGAGTACCTGAATCCCAAAAGCTGTCAGTCTAGGTAAAGATAAAAAAAGAATTATTGAAGATGTTTAACATCAAAGAGTCTTGTGGTGACTAGCTCTGACTCAGACAGTTTTTTTCCAAAAATGGACAGAAAAATATGATTTAATAACAACCTCAGAAAGCTAAACCATATTTTTACATTTGAAAGTTGCCCAATGACCAGTAGATTAACTGTTAGAATGGCTGGGGAAAACTAAATGTGTAATTACCCTGACTTAACAAAGTGTTATTTGTGAAAATATGGAATTTAATAAAAAAAAAAGATTGAGCCACAAACCTTTGATCTAAATACATTAAACTCAAGAAATCAAAATACACACACACACACACAGTCACACACACACACACACACACACACACACACACACACACACACACATATAAATATTTTTTTTTTTTTGCTAAAGGGTAAGCCCCCATGTGCTCCTATACCCCCTTCTGAGTATACTACACCAGCTGCAATAAAGGTTTCATGAAGTCTGCTGTAATGCAATCTTGAACAGAAAAAATATGCAATCAGCTAAGTTTCGATGAGCTATGATCTTTTTTTGTATTCAAACAAATGCATGCTCGGTTAAAGGTAAATAACCCATGACTTGCAGGTTCTCATTACCAAGGAGAATAAGCAAAAGGCTGCATTCTCCATGGTGGAAGGGCTTTTTCCAGTTGGTTGTCATGGGAACTCCAACTACAGACCAGAGATTGATGGACAGTATGCATAAACCTCATCAGTCTTATAGTGTAGTCTAGCTCGAAGACATTGTCATTCATTCAGAAGACTTGGATTCTCACCCCCAAAATAAGGCGCACTCTAGACCCAAGACAGGTCAGACTTACTGTTAACACTTTAAAATGCAAGGTAGGGATGACTTGGGTAAAGTACCTTGGGGATGTAAATGGGAAAGGGTTGAACAGACCTAAAAGGGAAACGATATTAGTAGCCATGGACTGGCCTCATTCTGAACTGAAGAAAGAAGTTAGGGCTTCTTAGGTCTTGCTGGATATTACTGGATATTTATTCAATAATTTCTTCTTTCACATACAGCCTTACCAACTTAACCACTGAGAAGTTGCTTGAATGAGTTAGGTAAATATCCAAATCTAGAGGAGGTTTCCAAAAACTAAAACACAGCTTTTGTTCTGAGCCTGTTCTGATGTCTCCTGACTTCTCCAAGCTGTTCACAACATGGATATATAGATTGTGTTACTGGTATCACTGACCCAGAAAACAGACAATTAGGAACATCCAGTATGTCATCTGATGGTAATATACTGCTGGTGACCTCTGAAATCTGAACGCAGAATATTGGAATTACATGAACTGGTGAGGCACTAGAAAACTTAGGTGGTAAGAGATTTTATTTTACTTAATTCACATGCTTCCAGGAAGAGAGACTTTTCTAAAGCGGGAAGCTTTCATTCTAACAGACCATTATTCTAATACAGACTTTTTATGCCCATAGACACTTTTTGTTTTACTCAAACTATTTTATTGCACTTTTAAATACTGTGCACTCTGAAAACTATTAAGCACCTGTAAAAAGCATTGCCTGTGGAAATGGTTACTGAAAAGAGACGTGCATGACTGTGAAATGTTTGACTGATTTTATTTAAATGAGAAAAGCAGGACTTCACACCAGTTATACAATAATCATGGCTATATATATTTCAAATATGAGAACAACTATACTGCAATGTCTTTGTGTTGATTGTTGTGCTAAATTGAATGCCATTTCAGATTTGAGTAAAACCCATACTTTGATGGTATATACATAGACTCTCCCTGGGATTCATTAATGCCTACACCAAGTGTACACTAAGTGTAGACTGTTCTGAGTGAACAGATAACACAAGTATAATTCACACTTTCTTCCTCCTAATTTTAGTTTTTCTACTAACTTTCCTGCAGCTTTAAATACTGAGGGGGAATCATAAAGGTTACCACAAAGTGTAGGCTACATGCACACTTAGTATAATCTTTCTATGTGACTAGAAAGCACAAAAAATGTGATAGGGATATTCTTGAATACAGATTGTGTACACTTAGTGTAGGTCTTATTAAATCTGGCCCTCCATCTAAAATATATAGACCTGGTGATTGAATAATTAGAGTGGAAGTCAATTATATTCTGTTTTAAATATGGTTGGTATCTATTTGTTATTAGGACACAATAAGCCCCAGTATGGAGTAAACCCTGATTGTCTGTTGTGGAGCAAATCTTTATAAATGAGGCAACTGCATATTTTTTTCAGGTGCTGTCATTTTTGGTGGTATGTATGTATCTTTAACTCTCTCTTTTGAGACACACACGCATATTTATAAATATATATATATATATATATATATATATATATATATATAAGTAAAGAGAAAGATATACATATTCATATATACGTGTGTGTGTGTGTGTGTGTGTGTGTGTGTGTGTGTGTGTGTGTGTGTGTGTGTGTGTGTGTGTGTGTGTGTGTGTGTGTGTGTGTGTGTGTGTGTGTGTTCATATACAAAATATATATAGATATAGATATATACATATATATATATATATATATATATCAAATGGCAAGTCATTAAACATAACTGGCCAACAGCAGAGAATCAAAAATTACAAAAAAAGCAAAGTTAAACTATTTTTGCAGGGAGGCAATATTATAAATACCAACTCTGAGATCACAGTACAATAGGGAAAGGATAAATTCCCAAATCCCCATTGTACCACAGTCCTGTAGGAAAAAAATACAGTATGTGCAATCAGCTAATTTTAATATTCTGAAATGGCTTTTTTTCTGTTCAACATTTCGAATGATGACCACTTGTCTGTAACTTGATATATATATATATATATATATATATATATATATATATATATATATATATATATGTATAGGGGTCTACTACTATTCACTGAAAGCACATTTCACTGAAAATCAAATTAGTGTGCACTTTTCACGGAAAACTCAATTCACTGAAAACACAACTCACTGAAACATATTTCACTGAAAGTTATATATGGCCTTTTCCCCACTGTAGTGTGACCCTGGAGTTAGTATATATAGTAAGGGGGGTGTGGGGGGCACTGCCTCCCACATATGGGGGGGGTAGCCCCCCCCACATATTTTAAATATTTTGAACTATATACATGGATACTTGCAATTGCAATATATTACTGTTCTCTGAAAATAATATATACTTAAAATATGTGGAAGACTACGCCACCCACACCCCCCAATGTGGGGGGTGTTCCCCCCCCACACACACCCTTACTATAAATACTTTCTCCAGGGTCACACTACAGTGGGGAAAAGGCCATATATAACTTTCAGTGAAATGTGTTTCAGTGAATTGAGCTTTCCGTGAATTGTGCACAGTCAAATGTGTTTCGATGAAATGTGCTTTCAGTGAACAGTAGTAGATCCATATATATATATATATATATATATATATATATATATATATATATATATATATATATACACACTGAGAAACTTCACCAAAATTGCATAGATCTGTTTTGGGTGCTACATCCTCTGAAATTCTTTTTTCAGTTTTTAAATCTATGATTAAGTAAAGCAGATATTAAAACTGTGAACAGAAGTTATAGAAAATAATTATCAAGTAATATATTTTTTTTCACTAGCACAGCACACACCCTAAGTGGCTGAAATGAAACATTGGTAAAAGTACTTTTTGAGACTAGGTAGAATAACTGATAAATATAAGAAATATAAAAAATTAAAACTGAAAACACAACAGAACTGAAGCATTACAACAAAATGCTTCTTAAATTAGTATATTTATTTAGCATTTTCATCCTAACACAACCAGGATTTCATCAGAAAGTCCCACAATGACATACAAAGCTTTTTATACTTTTAAATCCACTTAATAGACTAAACAATCACATATAAAAATGTAAAGGCATGGAATGTAAATTATTAAAACAGTACCTATTTTTACTTAAATATTCACAACATTAAATGTTTAATTCAAGGAAAACATTACATAATGACTATTAAAAAATTGAGTCTTAAAACAGTTACACTCAGTATTAAACTATGTTACAAGTTAGCTGTTTGCAGTTTCAAAACTGGTTGAACAGACCCAGAATCATTAATGCCTGGAAAATACATTGCATGCAATTTAAGTTGGCATCAAAGATCTGTGTTCTCTAATGCTGTTTAACATCTCCACTTATAGGGATCAAAAACACTTGATCCAAAATGACAAATTTAAACTTAGAAAAAGATCGACAAATAGCTGAATGCTTAAATAAGACATTATTTTTGTTATGTTTAGAAATATCATAACAGTGTTCATATATTTGTTTGCAAAGGCTACTTTCAGTTTTTCGTACATAAAATGCAGGACATCCTAAATATTTTGCAAAATAAACAATAAATTTTGAACGGCAATTGCCTTCTGGAAACAACTTTAGCATAAAACTCCTCCCAGTGGTCAAAGACTAAATCACTCTGAATGTCACTATTTAACTTTTCAACTTGTTTAAGCAACCCATTAATACTAGAATCATTGTATCTTATAAGTATCTCCATAACTTCAAATCCATGCCTGTCAAACATTTTAATACATTTCCCATACATTTCATCATACAGGTACAAACCAAAGGGACATTTAAATACACACAAACCTTGAGGTACAATTTATAGTTGCAAAAAGTGCCTCAAATACATGTCAATCTGTAAAGACTAATTTTAAACATTTTTTGTCCATTAATAAAATCATTTCTTTAAAGGAACCAGCAGTATTTGTGCTGAAATTGGTTCAATTAACACGTTAAAATCAAATGTTTTTTCAAGTAAATGCTGACAACATGTTTTATCTCCAGAACTTTGAGCAGCAAAAAGTTCTTGTAGTGGAAGCACTACCCTACGGGTAAAGATGCGTGAGCTGCACAAGTTTTTTTAAAAGAATAAACAGCACCTTTACTCTTTGCATCAGGCCAGCCTTCTGTTTGAATGCTGCAAGCAATTTCAGTGTTCTGTACTCCCTTATTCACCATGGTGTCACTCTCTGTCTTCATCTGCATGTTAAAACCTTCGGTCTCGCTCCATTTCCAGTTTTGGTATCACCCAGAAAAGAAATGCCACCTACTCCTTTAGTTCTTGAAGAATTAACTTGATATTTGCCAAAAGTTGCAGAAGAAGGACAAAAACATTTGATACTGCTACTAAGCTTCCAGGGGACTGTGAGTACAGTTCTATAATTCACTTAAGTTCCCCTTTTATGATAGTTATCTCAGACTATATCTGATATTTCCTGACAATGTATAGGGAAAAGAATTAACGGGAAATAATCCATGGAATCTATAATCTATAATCTTGCTCCAACCACAATAGCATACTCAAAACGCAACATAAGTGTAGCATTACAACAAGATGTACAAAACCATCAAAAGAATAACACTTTGAGCCAGAATCCAAGAACTCCCAAACAAAGCTTAAAATAGGACATTTACTTAACATTTTTGTCCTTACACAAGCACGACTTCATCAGAATATCCCATAATACCATACAGAGCTTTTTATACTTTTAATTATTACACTTAATTGAATAATTAATTGATTACATATAACAAAATTAAAGACATGGAATGTAAATTATTAAAACAGCACCCATTTTCACTAAAATATTCTCTAGGTTAAATGTTTTAATTCAAGGAAAACGTTATAACTTCTTCTACTTTCGGCTTTTCCCAGTTAGGGGTCGCCACAGCGGATCACCTGTCTGCTCATGATTGGCAGTGGAGTTTTACAGTGTTGAGTTGCCAGCCTGGCGACCAACCTTCCACAGAAGGCGCACACATACACACACTCACACCTAGGGCCAATTTAGAGTGTCCAATCCATGTACAGCATGTCTTTGGGATGTGGGAGGAAACCCACATGACCACAGGGAGGACATGCAGACTCTGCACAGAAGGCACCCCAACTGAGGATTGAACCAGAGAACCTCTTGCTGTGAGACAGCAATGCTAACCGCTGCACCACCGCAGTCGCCCTCAAGGAAAACTTTATATAATGACCATTAAAAACATTTAAAATTTTTGAGCTTTAAAACAGTTACACACAGTATAGTATACAATTTAGCTGTTTGCAGCTCCAAAACTGGTTAAACAGACCAATAATCATTAATGCCTGGAAAATACATTGCATGCAATTTAAGTTGCCATTAAAGCTGTGTTCTCTAATGCTTTTTTAATATTTCCACCTCTAGGGTTCAAGAACACTTGATCCAAAATGGCAAATTTAAACTTAGAAAAAGACTGACAAATAATTGAATGCTTAAATGAGGCATTATTTTTGTTATGCTTAAATATCATAACAGTGTTCATATATTCATTTGCAAAGTCTATGTTCAGTTTTCCCCACATAAAATGCAGGACATCCTAAACATTTCAAAAGATAAGCAACAATTTTTGAATGGCAATTGCCTTTACAGAAGTATACCTTGGAATGAATACTGTTTTCCAATACTAGAGTTTTTTCTTCCAGAATAAATTAACATTACATGTCCCGCATTTTACAGTCCCTTTCTTGTCATGTGGTTCACATCCCAAGTGATTCAATACAATAGGACTAGCCTTGAAAATGTTCCAGTTCTTCCTAATAATGTTCTTGATCTCAGAGAATTGTAAACTATGCTGGACAACCAAGACATTTTCAAAAATGTTCTCTGGCGGAGTGTGATTTTTGAGAGGTGACCTTGTTCCTAATAATGGCTTGTATCTAATACCCCATTTTCACTAAACCTGTTGTCTTATACTATATACCACACCAAGGATACAATGATGCTCTAGAAAAGTTATCTGTAATACATGAAGTGCACTTAATGCAATCTGAAATTGAGAAAACATGCTGGATACAGTAAGTTTTGTGTATGTGAACACAGTTTACAGGAAGACTTACTCCTCTACAGAAAAGGCACCCAGAGAAGAACTGCATCAGTCAGACAGTGTTAAAAGTTGTAACATACTTCATGCTGCCACAGAAACCACATGCATCACATACATGGTGAACAAAATGTCAAACAGCTTTTAATGCTGAAGGTGAATAAGACATCCATATTGTTTCAGGGCACCATCTGTAAGGCAGGGAAAAGTATGTGACAGTTTTTTAAAGCTAATAAGACATTTAGCTTTTCTGCATTTTTTAACCTACAGCACTTTACAGCAGGAAAAACTGCTCACGCTTTTTAAAAAACTACAAATGGGTCTTGAGTCATAACAATTTTGTTCCCAAGGTAAATTTCTTGAATCACTTTCTTGAAACACATTAACAATCTGATTAAGATCGTCAATCCAATTATAATCCTGTTTGTCAAGCACTTTTGACCTTTTGCTTCAAGTAACTTGAGACACCATCTGAAGAAGGTTAAAAGCATTAGTAAAAACACATAATTACTTCTCAAATCACAATATAAGAACCAATCAATTAAAAGGAAATCAATATGTAAAATTGTCTTGAAGCCAAAAAGAAGTGATTTAGAAGTGAAGTTTCAACTTATGGCTAGTAAGTGTCCATGGATTTCCAGTAGTTACTAAACACACTGCGTATATGTAAGTTGATTGGTGTAATGCTTTAATTACTACGTGGGCATCAGGCTGAGCACATTTTTCATGCATAAGTAGCTATTTAAACTTGAGGGATACCCAGTATTCACTAGTGCAGTTCAAGTTCTTGTTTTCTAAGCAGCTGTCCCAGTCACATTCTCATTTGTTTATTCTGATTTAGTGTGCCACATAAAATAAGAATGTGTTAAACCTGCTGTAGCAAGTTAAAAGGCTTTACAAAGCAATTGTCAGACATTTATTACAGATCATGTATGATCCTTCGTTTATTCTTTTAAATACCTTCAATGCAGTTATTCCAGTGCAGAAGTTGTTGCAGCTCAATCAGGTGGCCACGAAAACGATCCATTCATAGTTACTGTGAAACATGGCTTGCCCCAGTGGTGTAGTAAGCTGGATGAGTTGTTTTTTTTATGAGCCTGCAGTGCTGATAAAACTACAAGGTTGCATTCCATGCTATTTACTTCCCATATATCCTGTTGTGCCAGTATTATTTTGCTCCAATATGCATTTTGCATTACTATGTTTCCTGTTAATAATAATCATTGCTTTACCCATTGTGTTTACCATGTCAGAATTGTACTTGAGGATTTTTTAGTTCTCACTGAAATTTGCTTTATTTCTGAAACGTACAATAAAAGGCTTTGAAACAGCATTGTTGAAGTACTTGCTGTCCAAAACAACTGGATCAGAGATTCTAAGTGTTGCAGCCTTCATGACAGGTTCATTTCTTATAGCAATTTTCTGTCTTTCTTAACTTCTTCAAAATGTTTGCAATATAATCCACGTTGAACCACCTTTCTGAAAGCAATTATTTTAACTTTTGCAGTTCAAGTCTTTACAAGTCTTGGCTAACAACCATTTAGTATTAAATCCTAAAAAAACTAAACTCATGCTATTTACCCCCAAGAAATCCTGCACCATAAGCAAATACACTTTCACTATCCTCTACCATGACAACACGTCCATAGAGGTTGTCACACATACCAAACTTCTAGGTGTTACTATAGATGAACACCTAACTTTCAACATGCACAAACACAACAACATTAAAAAAGCACACCAGAAATTGGGCATGCTATATCGACACAAAACATTCCTCAATTATTCTTCCAAATTAGCTCTTGCCTCCTCTTTTCTGCTCCCCTCTCTTCTCTATGGGGCTCCTCTTTTCATTAATAACCAGGCCAGTCTTAAATCCAAACTACACTCATGCTACAACAAAATAGCAAGATTTGCCACCAATAATAAGCCCTTATCTAACCACTGTTGCTCTCTTAGACTTCTGAACTGCCTAGAACTACCTCACCATTTGACGGATATTCAACTAACTACTGCCATAAACTAATACACAACCCTTCCAGTTGCCCAGCCCTTTCTAACCTATTTACTCCATACCATCCTAACATGCCCCTTCGATCAGAAAACCAGATGCTCCTACAGATAGATAAACCCAACCTCTCCGCTGGACAATGGCTCC